>NW_011948412.1:21355566-21397414 GCF_000503995.2 Ceratosolen solmsi marchali | reverse complement strand
AAACTTCCATTGTGTCACTTTGCTTTCGAATTTCGATATTGTTTTTATAGTAACGTTACATCTTATCATTATTATTTTATAAGCCTTGAACGTTAATTTAATCCAGCTTATTGAATATACTGAACGTCTTCTTCGCAATTCATCTTATCTATTCCTATCTTTAAAAACCTATACTAATATTCCAATTTGCTCGTTAAACTAAAAGATGTTTCACGAATAGTTAACCAACGAGTTAAGGTAATTAGATGAAATCGTTCACAAAATCTAAAAAATAAAAAACAAAAAATATAAAATAGTTTGAAATAAGAAAAAATAATAACGAAATGTGTTATTATGTTGAAGCCATACCGACATTGGATATGTTAATGAGGCTTGTTTCAGTCGTTTCATCTAACATTTTATAAATTACGAATAATTTTCGATCTGACCTACCACCAATGCCTTGGCCAAGTACATCAGTCAGACACTCGATTATCCGTCAATCGCATCGACGGTGCTCGACTGGATTTCGCAAGTTCAACCAACTTTCGAATTCTCCAAGCTGGAAAAGCTGGTATTGCATGATCTCGTTTATAATTACTGAAATTTTACGAGGTGAAAATAAGATATCTCAAAAGAAAATTTCTTTCTTTTAACATTTTTTCTTCTTTTTTAATGAATTATTAACTAGGTTTGTAAATTTCTAATCCAGCAAAACGAATTTCAGACAATTTTTACAATGGAATAAATACACATAAAAATAAAACAGTGCAAAAAAGACTTGAAATTTCCCTAGAAAAAATTGCATTATATAACATTCAACCTTTACGAACCGGAAAGCCGGGCATGATCATCATGTTAAATGTGGATTAAGATGCGGATCTCTCAGTTTTTATCCTCAAGAAGAACGCAATTTCATAGCGGAGCTTTTCATCTAAGTTGCTTGTCTCGAGTCTATGAAAAAATTGAAAAGATGATGTTCGGTCATTGCACGGAATGCCTCAAATACCGACCTTCGTGTTCTCTCTTTCTTATCCAGGTGATATTGTTTTTCATTGATATTGAAAAAGAACTCGAGCATTATAAGTGAACAATGCAGTTCGGATATAATTTGTATAAATCAATAGATTCATTAAAATATGCAAAAATGAGTAATCCGAGATATGATTCTCAAAATTGAAGTAAAAATAAAATATAAATATTTGCGAGGAAATAAAGTGTAATTTTTTTTAAATCTAATCTTACTCAATTTTGACACTGTTTATAATTCACTTGCGCAAATTGATGTTGAAGGCACATTAAGTTAGATCTACTCAAGTGATAAAAATAACGTAATTGTACTAAATCTTTTTGAGCATTTATTAAATAAAAAAATTAATATTGTTACAATATTTTATTAATATAATACTGTAATTATCAATTGCTTAAAAATGAGAATATAATACTTTTAATTTATATTTTATTTGATTAAAATGAATGGACTTTTAGAATAATTATAAGCTAATGATACAAATTAAATGTTAAAATGATCTTTTAACATCATATTTTTAAGTGCATGAGGCTTTGACGCGGTTATGTATTACTTCGTTCCGCTTACGGTATAAGCATTATTCAAATTCAATATCTATGTGCGCAGTCACAACTACGAGATCTATGAAAATACATGCCTATTTATGAACTAAAGTTGTTAAAACTAGTACTATAATTACAATTTTTGCGCAAAAAACTTTGTCTGTAGAAAGAAGTTTCAGGAAATAACACGATAAATGCATGTTTTGTCATGCTAGAAATAAAAGAACATTTCAGGAAAAATACATACACGCGCGTATGTATTATAATGACGGATACTGAAAAATAACTCTGTGTAATAATAATCAACGTATGATATCGATGCTATCGGAAACAATTCATTACTTGATGTTCTTTTCTACACGTTCATTGTCGTTAACACTGTTGCTGACCTAAAAAAATATCAGACACTAATTGGAACGGTATTAAAGTAATTTTAATGGAATTATAATTAATTTTATAAAATAATTTCTTATTACAATAGAAAATATTTTATCAACGATTTTAATCGTAATTTTTGTTAAGTATAGTTAACAACTTAAAAATTAAACAACTTATACTTAAAACGTTACTTAATCATTCTTGTCACATCCACAAATCCATTGTTAACTTTTTGTAAGATTCACACACACCTATTATTATTTAATACTGTCTCTCCTTTAATAAAATTTCTTTCTCTTAATATATCTCTTTAATCAGTTTTATTTAAGATAAAATAAATTAATACAATTTATTTAAACAAAATGTATTAACAAAAACAAAAATTCAAATGTTCAAAAATTTAAACGTGGATCAAGACCCATTGTTTAGGATTTGTATACGTTTATGGAAATAGGAATTTTTTATATTTAATAATCCAATTTCTTATAAATATTGAATTTTTATTTAGAAATTTAGAAAATTTGAATTTGCATATACTTAAAATTGTTACATACAGCATTGGAAATTGAAAAGATTCTATTATAGCTGTTATATAATTGTAATAAAAAAATATATTTTTTTTAAATGTTTTTTTTACTATTTCTTCTTTAGAGGGGTATTATATTTAGAATATTTTAATTATAATAAGTCATCATTGCTCATCCATTCAAAGCACTTTCAAAATTACTTTCTATATAAGAAATCGACGAGGGAATATTATCGATTACTTAAAGGCAAATAAAGACATTAAAAGCCTAATATAAATTCTAAATTTTGTTATTGTGGTGTTCTACGAACTAAACTTTCTATGTTTTTACAACCTTGGAAATTATTAAGCTTCCAGATTGGTCTAAGCGAATACAAATCCAAGTAACGACACTTTCAAATAGACAGTGTCTTATCTTGTCTTCCCAGAAAATCGAAAAAAAATGTAATTAGACGTGCGATGAGTCAATGGTCATGGATGGGTACCTGCGATGATATTTTCCACTTGTGCAGGATTGAAAAGCTGAGGATGGTAAAGTTTTCTCAAGTAATTTGATATTAAGAGATATATTCGCTATATTCGATACAAAGTACTTTTTAAGTAATTTTTAAGATCGCGTTTCATATTCGTTAATTTTAAACAGCTCGAGGGACTTTTAAAGTAACTAAAAAGAGAAAATTATTTTATGCAACAGTTGTTTTGGATACCAAATTAAACTTTTATTAATTTTGAAGATATTATATTTATTAATCATGATTACAATGTATTATGTAGTAATAGTAGAGGATTGATTTTATAAAAAAAAGATATTGAACAAATGAAATTATACTAGTAATAAACTCCGTATAACTATTACGATTTCATATAATAATTCATTTGTAATCAAGTCATATTATCTTCGTATAACTGAATTAAAATTTGACTTTTATTTTTATTTCATATTCTGCAGAGAACCACTAAAATTCGCAGTCAAGTTGAATATCATTTCTCATATCCAATTTAAATAAATATATTACGAGGGTCGTAGAATACTTGAATTCAGTTGAGTGTTCGAAATAATGATGAAGTTGAGGGTTTTAGCATGACTCAAACGTTTCTTGGACGTTTGTTCGTATTTTAGTTCCAACTCACTGATTCAAGGTACAAGTAACCTATAATTCAAATTGAGTTTAATCATGTTAAAAAAAGGGTTTGGTTAACGAATAATATATTTTAAGCTTCCTTACAAAAGGTACTATGATCCTATACTGAGAAAAAACTGGGCGATGAGACAGCGACTCATCATTTGACTCAGGATTCATTCATTATGTACACAAAGTCATGAAACGCATTATTGTTATAATGCGACCTTTTTACACTTTTGGAATCTCATTATCAGAGCAGGACACATTAATGTGCGTGTGCGTGTGTGTGCAGCAATATGTATATATCCTTATATAGGAATAGAAAATGATAAATTCAAGTCTCTGTTTATGTACATCACTTACTTACTTTTACTCTTCAATTTGTATCATCATCTTGTAATCCTGTAAAATCCTTACTGACTATATTAATTGAAATTTGTTCTAAATTTAATATATATTTTGCTATATTTGATCTGAAAGTCGTTGTGCCAACGTTTTTTCTTCTTTTTTAACTTTACAATGTTTAAAAATAAAACGTTGCACTACTATCACATTGATACATAACGAGTATTATGATTTTATAATAATGTGTAATGCATTTAAATCAATAGGGGGATACAATTAAAAGATAAAGCAATTATAATTTTTAACTTGTCGCTTACAATTAATAATCAGAGTAAAAGAATTGTAACTACATTATTGAATTCTTAGTTAATTATTCAAATGCTAATTATACTGTGATATAATATTTTGAAATTTTTTTTTAATAATTGAATTATCCCCTCATACACACGTCACGTAATACAATCAATTTATAAAAATGTTTTGCAAAAAATTATTGATACACGAACGTAAACAATTATGTTATCTGCAACAAAATAATATTAATTTGTAATAAAAATCTAACATGAAAGTAAACTATCTTTTTGAAGATAACAAAAAGCCTTTTTTAAATAAGAATGATTGCTTTCAAGATTTTACTATCATTACTCTTAAGAAAATCTTCCTCGATACATAATACATTTCTAGGGGCTTGTTTTACTCTTATGCATCAGATTAAAACAAAATTAAAAATAAAATCGTACATTCTTAATAGACCATGTTAATGTAACTAGACACTAATCATCCGATAAGTAAGTGAAAAGTCCTATAATTTAAGTCAGACAATCCGAGGTAAAGATATAATAGTTTTTACAGAGGAGGCTGTAAAGTAGTTTGGGGATATAATTTGCTTTCGTGAATCTATGATAAATCATACCCTCGCATACATTAGATGAGATACTTTTTTCCCTCTTTTCCCTCCGACTACCATACGAATACACTATTTCATGCCTTTGCTATTAAAACACCACCAAGGCACAACAATTGCCATGATATATAACATTTATGTTTATACTTACCGAGCAATATTTATTTGTAAGATTTTCAGAACATTCGGAACACGGTTTTTAAAAAACATGGATCGAGCTCGGAGTCCTTCGAAGGAAGTTTGTAACGGTATAGATTGAATTCACTGCTTGACTCACGCTTGCTGTGACCCTGGCAATTTTGAAAGCGTGAATTCAGGAGAGCGGTAATCCGGAGTCTTATTTAGGCTCTTGTGTTTCTTGGTGGACGGTAGGTAGACTATCATCGTTCAAAAATAAAAGAATTTCAAATTTTATAGATTTTTTTCGAGAATTTTTCTGATATGAGAAACACCAAAAATGATAATTAAATAGATGATAATAATGTGGTAAGTACTAATCTCTTTTGTATAATTACTACGTAATAATTAAAATTATTCACTTGATTTTTTATCTATTTTAATATAATAATTGTTGTAATTTATTTTATTAGGGCAGTCTCTACAGACAATACTCATTAAAGGATGAGCGGTGGGTTAAACGAAAATTTTACATAATTCATACGAAACTCATTTTACCTAGAGTGTGGACAATCCGTAGGCATAGTAGAATTTCAAGATTTAAAGATTTAAGCCTTGACGATGATAGTGCTTAAATTACAGTATATGTTTAATGATAAAAAAAAAACAAAATAAAAATAATGCAGAGTAATCGAAATAACAAATAAAAACATTATATTTTCGGTGTAAGTTAAAAGAGAGAATTACCTAAAGAATTCGATTCACTTTTTGTTTGTGTCGTTATTAAACAAAAAAAATGTATAATAACATTTGAATCTCTACATCAATCAAATAATAACCTTTCACGTACACCCACCCACTCACACACATGCACACACGCTCTCTCTCTCTCTCTCTCTCTCTCTCTCTCAATGAAATTGTTTCGTATAATGGTAATCAAGAACAATAAATTTTTTTATCAAGTATTTACATATTTTATTTTATCGAACGTCAGTATATGACGCTTTAAACCTTTTCAACTCCAAGTTACGTGTAATATCAATATTGCAACGAACTCTTGAAACTCTTATGCTATGAATGCGATATGTACGTCAATTTATACAAATTTTTCATTCGGGAATTTAGGAATCTTGACTTACGTATCGACCAATAGAATCAATCGGTAAAACAACCACCGTCGGTAGTCACAGATCACAGAACCTCGGATTTAAAGCTCGTTCGTCATAAAGTCGACAAGAGCTTCTATAAAAGATACCGTTTCGGTGTTACATATTGACTATAAATACAACAGGCACTATAAACTCGCGCATAAAAGCAAACGGTTAATTCCGTCGGCAAAGATGCGAATCCACATCCTCAGACCGTCTGCTAGTGGCATCTACGGATCGGCCGATAAGGCAGATCTGCGCCGCGCATCGGTAACGCGGGATGGGAGGAAGATGTAACAGGTGTTTGTTGATCGGCACAGGACCACATTTACAGGTGGCTCATCGGGGCACGCGATTGGAAGCTCGAGGATCGTCTATTTCTCTCCCTCGTGCTCTCGCGTTTCACAAGACGAAAATGAGTCGCGGGGGATTATTATTACGCCTTTAAGCTTCAGAACGGAAAGGATACGGAGAGGAGTGGCAGCGACCTTTTCCTCGGCGTCGGGTTTTAAAGGGCGAAGTAGGGGCGAGCGAATATAGAGAGAGCCTGAGGCAGTGCGCACCAGTCGTATCTCTTTTATCGAGTGCGAATCAGATCCAAATGATAGTTTACGTTGAGCCATTGATCGCGATGATGTTCGTCTGAGCATTATAATGGGTTGCCTTTAAATAGGATCGCATCACGGAGCATCAAAAGCAGCTCCAAAGTTAATTAACGCAACGAAAACAATAAGCTTGCAGAAAATTTATTCGAGGCTTGATGGATGAATAGAAGCTTATTGAGCGGCCGTTAATAGGGAGACTGGATACATATAGTTGCTGTCTTGATTTCGATATTTTACATGTAAGGAACTTTGCGTTGCTTTACTTTAACAAATTTATTTGTTGAAATAATATACAATCACTATGATTATTATTATTATTATTATTATTATTATGTTGTTGTTGTTAATTTATTGATAAGCATGAGAAGGAAGCTGTTAACAAAGGACTGTAAACCCCTGGAGAAACGGATAGCTGTAGGTTATAAATTTTTACAATAGATAAATATTTTACTCAACATTTGTTCTTAATGTTAGTACTAATGCTAATCTCTTAATGCTAATCCAAGCGATAGTTACATTGCATTAAATTTTGATATTAAAACGTATGTTGATTAGTGATTAAGCAATTAAATTTAGATTTAGACATTTGAAACGATTACAATAGTAAACTAGTGACTTAATCAAAAAACAAAATCTTAACACAGTACTGCAATGTATACATAAATAAGCTTAAGTTATTCACCGTCTCTCTCTCTCTCTCTCTCTCTCTCTCTCTCTCTCTCTCTCTCTCTCCCACTTTTGCTTTCTCTTGCTCTCAATTGATCTCAAAGTAAATCCAAACCTAATTAAAAAAATTTATCGGAAATCGATAACTCAGTATAAGATAAGGTAAGAATCGACAGATTTTTTGGAATTATATTATAGCTTTAGTTTATTATAACCAACAACTTTTTAAGTTATGTTAATGTCTTATAAATGAAATTCTTCATTAAGCAGTTACTTAAATGAACGAAATGGAATTGGATTACACTCTTATTTATGACAAAATAAATCATCTTATCGTGAATAGCCGATAAAATTTATATGAAAACCTTTTACACAAAAAGAATTTATATAAAATCATTAATTATGGATTTCACTTTATGTATGTTAATGTATCTCTGATTTATGTTCTTTTATACAATTGTAATTTATCAATTGAATTATATTATTAAACTATAATATCAATTTATTATTTTCATTTTCATATAGAGTTATTATATATCGAGCTAAGTGTTCCGTTCATCGTTTGAAGCATTGGAATTTTTTTAATAAAATTCACGTCTATATTTTATTACATCAATTATTTATATCTTAATCATCATTCTCGCATATAATACGAAATTAGAATACATTGATAAAATTAAAATTTCTATTATTTTTCTATCTACATAAGAGTACTTTCATCGTTTATGCTAATTCTTTTTACACACATGCTACTTATTCGAAAGAGAACTCGACAATGTAAATGCTTGAAAGATAAAATATCATGAAAAGATATTGATTCGAATAATTCATTAGTATATTAATTATTAATAATAAGCCAATAAAGGAATAATATATATATATATATATATATATATATATATATAAATGTATATAAGATAAATTTCGAATTTGAAATTTAGGAAAATCGAATAAGTGTTAAAGTAAAAATATATTTAGTCAAATTTATCTGCATCTATTCAATGCAAAAATTCAGTCATTTCGAAATTTGCTAAGCAGCACTTCAAACGGTGTTTAAAGGTGCACTGAAAGGCCCAACTTTGGAAAATAATCTTAATAATGATTGGTCGATAAAGAAAGCTCGTATGTAAGTTTAGAATTTTACGGAAAAGGTGACTTTGAACAATTGGGCAAATAAAATTTGCACAGTTGTTAAAAGTCTTGGAATCGAAAGTCATTGCGATCTCGAAGTATGGCCGAATAGTCATGGGGCAGAAAATTAGTTTCCAAAAATATCTTTACGCCAAATACACGATTAAAATTAGTATTTCCGTAAAGTTTAAATGCCGGTGCTAGAGTTACAATTGCCCGTAGTATTTTCTTTGTCTTGCGTAGCGCGATTTACCTGCTCAATAAATATCACGCTATTCGGGTTTAATGCAATTGCATATAACATGACCTTTCGTTCAGAACGCCGAACATTATCCAAATGCATGTTTATCTAACTTTTTTTATCCGGCATTGTTGACCGGTGCAACGTGAGAAAAATTTATTTTGCCATCTTGTACATTCCATAATATTTCCATAAGCTATATTTTTGCAAGATATAATTTTACAAAACTAGAAAAAGCTTATATTTTTGTAAATGAATATTACGTGACATTAAAAATAAAATAATTTTTTTTAATATAAGTTTTTAAGTTCTATTCAATAAGCTCAATATAAGTTTTTCTACGATCCACACATGCATATGTTTGCGGTTGCACGACTTACATTGGGCTTATAAACGGGATTCATACTATTATAGTGTACACGAAATTTTTAATTTCTTAACATGAAATCTGAATGAAATGATTTCTATGGAACAAGAGTAAAATGAAACGAGTCTTAAAACATTTTTTATTTAAAAAATATTTATTCAGGACTTTTATGGATCAATTGTTAATATTAATTTAAAAAAAAATAAAAAATTTAAAAAGTTATTTCAAAAAAGATTTACATATAATTTAATAATAATATTCTTCAGCTTATGTGCAATATCAAAAGCAATGTCTCCTTTGTTCATTTTAAGACTCGCAATTCAGATTTGAACTGAAAATTTTAATAAAAAAGTCGATTCTCGGGTATGCTTATACATTTACTAAAATTTTCGAGATGATTGAATAGAGATTTAGAGATAAGGGCGAGAAATTGATAGTATAATATGAATATGAATCGGCCCACAGTCGATAACTGACATTTGTTACCCGTTGTTTATTTGATGTAAGATTTCCTATTAGAAAACTTTAAAACTCCGATAAAACGATACTGCGTTCAAAAAAGTCACATTTCATGGAAACCGAGCAGCAGGGTTGACATTTATTGTTTGTCGAATGCAAATTTTGATATGGGGTCGCAGTCGAGCGACCCAATCACCTCAATCCTTAACACGAAGCAGCTTTTACGATTGAGAGACAGTAAACCCCTATGTTCCTCGCACTACTTCCGGTATTGCAGCAAATCGAAATGCACGTTTTCGAAAAAGTCGAAAGTCACAAAGCACTTTGCACGTTAATGGCTTTTACATAGGTTGCGATACGCGTCGGTACGTCAGATCGATTCGAGCTTTACTTTTACCCCGGAAAAGTGCAAAGAGCTTATAGCTGCTTCACTTATGTTACTCAAGTATTGGAATATTACGAAGAAACGCATAATTTTTTTCAACTTCTATTTCTCATCGTTGTCTACCAATAGATCAATGAGAATTATTCGGCTGAAGGAGATGTATTGCGGGTGAAATTTTTATTGCGCATAGCTTAAAGTGTTGTTGAAAATATTAATTTTTAAGGTTTTAACATTAGAAACCTACCAATAATGAATCATTATCCGCATTCACGGATTCTAAATCCGTGTTATTGTTTATCGACAGTGACTATCAATTTAATAAGAATAGATTCAATTCGAAAAACATTATCCAATAATTTCTATATCATGCTAAGACCCAAACATGGTCAAACATCGTTGAAAACCTGCTGAAAATTACTTTTTAATTTGCATTTTACTTTTTCCACGCATTCAACAAAATATGTTTACGTAAGCGAAAAACACCCAACGTCATAAATTAAAAGATTTTTGAATATAGTTTAATATAAATACATAAGGACTAGAAATTTTTATTATAATATTATTGTTCTTATAAGGTAAAGTTGGCTTGTCCATTTAAAATAATTTCTAGAATATTATTATACGTTTATACGTTTATACGTCCTACTATTATTTCACGCTTGTGAAATAATTTCTTTTATGGAAGAAACATGAATTTCAGCAAAAACGCCATGAAGCAAAATTGTCAATAACTTTGAGAACTAAAATTGAAACTATTATATAAAAAATTGCAATCACTGTTAAATTACACGTTAATAAAAAAATCATGTATTTGAATTAATTTTCTAAGTAATTTCAATTATTTAATAAATAGCATTTTACTTATTATGCATATTTATTTATTAAGCATTACTTTCACATATAATATTCATATAAAAAATATATTTGCTTAATTATTTCACTATTATTTAATAAGTTGAAAAGTATAATTATATTCATATTCAATTAAATTCAATTATAATGTAAGAGTATAATTAAATTATTTATTTTTTATAATTAAATTATAATTAAAAGTAAGCTTTGAAGGAAGTGAACCAAACAGCACTTTAATAATACTTATTTTATTAATAAGTTTGAAGAAAGTAATTTTTAATTTAAATTAAAACTATCAGATTATATTATTATATAATAAAATGCAAATTTCAAAGTAATTTAAATTTTAAATGCCCGATAAGTTAATAATGTTAACTATTTTGAAGTATTCCTAAAATAAATATGCTTTAAAATACAAATTATAAAATCTTAAAGAGATGCTTTATCATGGCAAAAATTTGTACTGTTAACCACTGTGTGGTTTTTCTGAATATTAAAAGAATTGAAATTAAATTTTTATTATAGCAGATTAAAAAATTATTTTCGTTGAAATTTCTTTTAAAAATATTTAGAAATAATTTGTGTAAAAATGAAACGTTACACATATTTACGTTAAAAATGTTATTATACCAGAAAAAATAACAGTTAATTATTTATTACTTATTACTACATTAAATTATGCGGTTTTGCTAAACAGAAATTTTTCGGAACTTGTTAAGTGCATGTATTACGCGAACATATTATGTGAGCTATACTTTCTTGTGTATTTAAAAGTTCAAAATTGTTATTTCATTATGTTATACAGTTAAATTATAAAATTTTATAAATTCCATAAAATTTTGTTAAAAATTTAAAATATTTTCTTTAATATGTATCTTATAAAACAAAAAATAATTTACTTTTTGCCGTTATACAGTTTGTATTCCATGTATAGATATGGTTATGGTTATAGATATATTTATAGATATTTATAGATATTTATAGACATATAAAAGAAAAATTTTAATTTAACCGTAAACAATGGAACATCATAATAATAATCATTAATTTAAATAAACATAGCATGAACTTTTTATTAACGAAATTATACACTTATATTTTACAATATCATTGTATATATAATATGTCAATTGGATACATTTATTTATAATTATTAATAAAAAAGGTTTTGATATTGAACTCTTATGAATTTTGCAATTTATAATATATATATATATATAATATAAAAATCAATGTATATACATATTTTTCCATATATAATAATATAGAATTTTAAAAAATCTTTGCCGTCATTATATTTATCAAATTGTATAGAAACGTATTTATGTTTAATTTTTTTACCATAATAGGACTAAAATATCCATTCGGATAAAGAATAAGTATTTTGCACGCTCGAGTTCTGAATTTACCTCACAGGAAATGCAGACATTAAAATACTACCAATATAAATGTAAATTTAACAGCTGGTTAATATATTAATTAAAATGTTTGTCCAGAGCTTTAACAGTACGACAAGGAGCATATAGTATTTAAATGAACAGGCGGTCACGTTACGTAAATAATAAAGTGTCTTATAAATCATATTTTAAATTGCATTAAAGAAAATTTAAGCAATAGTCGGGACAAAGTATGTTTAAATGTTAACGTTATATAGGTTTTCCGTCAGGAATACTGGTGTATGTATCGGTCTATTGGTATCTACTGACCCCCCCCCCCCCAATAAAGAAAACACAACCTCGTATGAATACAACCTACGTATGGGAATGATTTTTTGGAGTTCGGTATTATTATTTCATACGCGATTTAAAATTTTATCGTCATTAAAAAACTGCCTTATCGTCCATAAAGATTTTACAAAAGGAGCAAATTTTTACGGCCAATCCATCATGCTATGATGCCCAGCTTAATATCATCGACAGCGACTCGTCTCATTTTAAAAGTCCTGAATCCATTGTGACTCCGTATATTCAACAAATTAGGCTACTTTACCGACAATTTTTGTAGTTGACTTGTAGTTGTAATAGAAATTCGATTACAACGCGTTCATGTAGGTCGAAAACGATTGGAATATAAAACTATTTTTTAACTCTAGATATAATTATAACAAAAATATGAAACAATGATAAGGTTTTTTTCTTTTATTAATTTTGATTAAGTATTGTACTTGTGATAATTCATAGTAGCTTTGTAAATTTAACATGATAAAAATTAATTGATAAGCTGCTTTTTGTAAATTGGCCTACTATTATATTAATAAGCAACGGAAAGAGATGGTTCCTAGAAACTTCTTTTATTTCACACGTTGGGCTTGTCAATCTTCAAAATTCTAAAATTAATTCGGTATATTGGGACGGACAATTAATTTTCATAATTGGGAGTAATGAAAATTTGTATGATCTTATACCCATCAGCGTTATTGTAGACAGCTTATATCACTTTGTCTATCAAAAATAAAAATAATTTATCGAAAATTTAAACTTTTATGACGTAAAACATTTTTGATGTTTAGAATTTTACACGAAATATGTATAATTAAGGATTTGAAGTAGAAATAATTGATAGGAAATGAATTATACGGACTTGTGTGTGTCCGATAAATTATTTGTAGTCTTATAAGTTACAAGTTTTGTAAGTAAATATTATTAAGTTATTAGAGTATACATATAATTCTTTGATTTATTTAACTTTTAAATTTAATTTCCCTAGTTTTCTACCATGCTCTTGTTAAAAAATAGCAATGTACGTTTAATTTTTAATAAATATTAAAATGAATTACATGGTATTTATTGCATTAGCCACAAATTTTTTATTTCTTTGAAAATAGCCTTAATGTTCTCCGTCAATTATATTTTTACTTATGTAGTATTTAAATTTTCCTAAGATTCCAAATCTATGCATGTCTAAATACGCAAATACTTAATATTTTTATAACTATATCTGGAGTCTTTGATTAAAAATAAAATTATTGTTATAGAATTAGTCTCTTACTGAAAGTGTATAGGCCAATATAGGCTACGTTACTATCGTAACGTTAAAAGAATATTTTTTATAAGTATGATGAGCGCTTCTTGCGCTTGTTGACCGTGAAATTGAATGTTTCCTAGAGTGGAACGATTTTCAGACGCGGCGTTGCTTGGGGTTTGGCAAATAAGCTTCAGAACTACTCAAAAACTTTGAAATATAAATTATTATTCATTCATAAATCTCAATAATATTTATACGTTAGCGATCTCAAAATAGTTCATAATTCATTCATTTGATTACTCCTTTAATTAGTTATATGATTGTGTAACACATTAGCTTATATCTTTATGTAACATGTCTTTCGTGAATTGAGAGAAAATATCGAGTATTGAGAACAAATCAATTTTATGAGCACAAAATATAAAAAATTTATATAATTATTGAAAAGAAAAATTGATTAATTGACTTTCGTAATTAATTTTTATCCCATTATTAGGTCGCATAATACATAAAGCTATATTCCTAATCATTTTAACATTCATGAACGAATAAGCATAAAGATAATAAAATATGCTCCAGATAAGCATACATTCGTTTCTCTCTTCATCTTTTTCAACATTGTGTTTTAATTATTATTATAAAAATCGTCCATATAATAAGAAAATAGCCTATAAACGCGAGTGAGTTTGTAGTAAAAACACTCAAAAAGCTCGGGCTTAGAATGCATTTGATAAAGTGCTAAAGCTGCTAAGGTCAAAGTGATAAGACAAATGCAAGCCATATTTACCGACCGAGGCCGACTTCGCGATACATAATAAATAGGCGATTCATATCCTTGCGAAACGTCGTGTTATTTTTGTTGCTCGCAAAGACAATGAAATTGTATGTTTAGAGCAAATATCTTCGTATACTATCGGTCGATAATTCAAGTATTTCTCGTAGCAATAGTTAATTACCCGATGCACAGGCGATAAACGTAATACCGCTATTAAAATTATGTTAAAACAATCATTTAAGTATTAATATTAAATGCATTAAATATCCAACATATTGATTTTCTTTATATTAAATAAGAGCTGATCGATTTAACCTTAATTATACTAGATATATGAAAGTATAAATTTAATAAGTTTTATTATTAATAATGTCATTCTATTAATATAAATAGATAATTTAAATAGCATAATTAAATTTCCTACCTGGACGAATCTTATACTTCTACTTTCGACGAATTTCTACCGCACTTTTAGCTAGTAATGAAATCTCATTTATGACCCTATGATTCCCTATTGCTCTATTACTTCACATATAGTTTTAAATATTAAAAAACAACGATCTTCGATTTATTTCTTAAATAAATTTAAAAACAACTCTGCCTATAATCACTTTTAACATGATTTGAAATTAAATTAATAATAATCCAATTTTCGTAATCGCAAATATTTTTGTTACAATAAAGAATTATGTTGACTTCTAATAATATCAATAATCATAGTTTAAATAACTGTATATAATTCTACGATATACGCTATTCTTTTTCTTTTGCAAAAACTATTTGAAGTCGTGACACTATAATCCATTTCAATGCTGATTGACAATAGAGATTCGTAATATTTTTTCAAGGGTAGCACATCATTATCACTCTTGTATTTGATAATTTCGTAAAGCTAGAAATCGAACCAGAACCTCCGCGTTTTTAAGATAGACTGTGAGTTTGAGAGATTTATTAACAAAGTTAACGTAATTTCATTACATAATTAATGAGATAATTTTTATTTTTTTTAGAATTTTATTTAACTTAAAAAAGGAAAAAAGATTTTTTAATTTATTGTTTTTAATTTGAAAGATATTGCAAGAGATACAAGAAATATGGAATAAAATATAAATTATTATATTTTAAAAATGAAATATATAATAAATTTTACTTAATACAAATTCCAGATATGATTTTAAAAGAACTTCCTAAAAACTCGTGTATCAAAATTAACCATAAGAAAAAAGTAAATATTTTGATAATTCGAATGCATTTCATAAATAGCCCTAACATTATCTTACATAAACTTTTAAGTTTATAAGGAAACGAAACTATGCGGAAATTCTCCTCGAATACAAAATACCTAATTACATTGAATTCATAAGCTTTACTTAAAAAATAAAAAAAATAATCAATTCTGCAGTTCTCATTAAATTTTAATATATAAATATATAAATCGTCTTATTTACAATTTGCTTTTCTCTTATAATTATCTCTTGAAATATATTTTTCAGAGGCTTAGGCCATCACTATTAAAACGTCGCTTTAAATCGTCGCTACATCGCGCAGCTTAGTGGTATTGATTATATTATAACTAACATAGATAATAATCATATTTCATGCATTAAGGAACTGAATTTCTAATTGAAATTGACTAAATATTTTGTTTTATATGTTCAGATATCAAATTAGGAATTAACAAAATTAAAAGGATGAAAATTCATAAATAAAGTGTCTATTAAAATATAATTAAGTTATAGAAGAGCATAATATATTAATATAAGAATATAAGTGGAAATATATTATACATTATTATAAGTATGCGATAATGGTTAGCTTTTTACTAAATTTAACAAAATTAAATTAAATTATGCATTGATTAAACTTAATTTAACAGTTTCATTTCATATTCTTAAAATATTTTATACATCTTATATGTTCATTAATCAATTATAAGAATAACATAATAAATGCATTAAAAATACATTGAGAGAAAATATCATTCAACTATAGGTTCCTTAATTATTATAAAAATTCACTGTACTTGAGTTTCTAGTTTTTCCATACATTTTTATTATACGAAATTTCAATATAATATTACATATTTATTATACTTTGTGCATCCCTTTACTAATAATTTAAAAATAATATTCATAATTAAAATGTTATATTGAAACTATTTATCAAAAAAAAAATTAAACTCAAATCAAATTGTAAATATTATTAATAACATTCTAAAGATTCAAAGAATTATTATCCACATATGTATTTTTTTTATTAATTAATCGATCATAAAATATACTTTCTTTTCTTGCCTTCTTTTTATTTATGTACATTAGAATTCAATTATTATCATTAAAACTTTTTAATTTGATGGAAACATCAACATGTAATTTATTTATAATGTATTCACAGGAAAAGGCACATTTATATTCAGTTAAAGCTATTCAATCTCCATGACACTAAATCCCTCTTTAATTGCATAATTACAACATTCACATTAAAGAAATAATTTTTAAATAAAGTTACTTATCTAAATATAGTGATACTTAAATGTATATTTGAATATATATTTGAATTATTATTAGCTTGTTATTAGTTGAAGATATAAAAATATATATTGTGAATATCATTACAGAGTTTGGCGATAATATAGTAAAAACATAAAATACAAGTAAAATACCTTTAATGTTGGTGTATTGAAATTTCATAAGACATGTCAAATCTAGTTAATGAAGACAAGATTTTTTATATTTTTTAATCGAATTTATTTCTTTGTAGTTATACTTATATTATTAATTTTAATAATATAATATAATACAAATTAAACCTCTTTATATATTTACATTTCCTTGATTAGACGAATGTTTTGTACTTAACCTATTTTATATAAAAATGTAAATTGACTAATTTAAATAAAATATCTTTGTTAATAATATTGTTTTCTGTTGCATCATTCAATTCATCCACAAGTTACATTGTATTTTACTTAAATCAATTATAATATCGTATACAATTAACTTAGATAAATATAATTAAAGTATTTTATCTGAAAATATTCTTATAGATAGTACAAAATGTTTAGAAATATTAAGTATATAATATAACGTATATACACTTAAATTTTTTAATTTTACCTTTATAAAAATTCCTTAAATAAAATAACTTTTGTAATTTATTGATGGCTACTTTAATTGTTTACAAAAACGTATATATTTTCAATATCAATTGTTATAAATATGAATATTGTAAACACCAATTTGAAGAAAATTAATCGAAATCGAATATAATTTAAAGTTTATGTTAATTAATGGACTTGTAATTGTAATAAATTTAATATTATAAAATAATAAACTAACTATAAAAATTTCCTTTACTATTTTTTATGTTTCTACCATAAAATATATCGATCAGTTCCCAATAGAAAAATATCCATTGTTGAATATTATTATAAAACTGAGTAGTTAAGCGCGAACCATGAAAAATCACAAATGAAAAATAATTTTTGAAAATGAAAGAAGATTAATACATAGCATTGAATTCGATAGCCTCACATTCAAATTATTTTTCACGTTTTTTTATTAATAAAAATATGTATAACGATGAAATTTTACAACATATAAAAATTTAAAAAAAAACTAACAATAGATACGAATTCCTCTTATTCGCAATAGACAGCAATAGATTTGTAAAGTCTCGCGAAATGCTATAATCTCATTACGCGTCATTTTATCGATATATAGAAAAAAATTATAATTTTAACATTATTAATTATTTTTTCTAAATATTTCCATGCGTATACAATGTTTGTTATAAAAAACATGATTTATTTTTGGAGGTATAATAATGGAATTTTTACTATTTTTACTGTTATATAAATTATATTATAAAGTAGACAACGGTTATATATTTATACATCTAATCATATAATTTAAATTATTATTTTGTATAGAAACATATTAAATGATCTAAAGTTATTCCACTTCAGTATGAAATACTAAAAATCTCTATTGTACAGTACATCTGAATTACTAAATGACTACATATATAGTAGATTGTAATTTTTATATTTTATTTTAAAAGAATGGTAGTAGTTAATTAAAAATAATTTGCAATCGTTAATAAGTTAAACGCTCAATAAATATATGTGTCTCGCGCACGCGCGCATGTGTGTGTACATTATTCTTTCAATAATTAATTCATTATAATCCCAAATTTTTTGAGCTTCGATAATAAAAATTTGAGCATTCAAATAGTGTAACTCTATTCACGAAAAAGGCCTATTGTTATTTTCAACGTCAAACTTTATTACGTACAAAGTTTGTAATGTCTAAATATAATCGCGTGAGCTGATTTCAGTAGTCAGGATGCCGAATGTTGCTCGCGAGAGAGTTAATTATTTCAGACTTAATTAATGAAATTTAATCAAATAAAATTTTAGAGTATTAATGATAATTATGTACTAATAGACTTTATAGTTCTGTATACTTCTGTTGATGAAATTGCCGGTTTTTCATTCACTTTTAAGTTATTTCCAATAATTTTTTCTAACGGTAGCTAGCACACGTTAGTTCCTATGAAAATCAACGATCGTACTCCATAAGTTAAAATTTGCGAAAGTATTATATTTTTAACATCAAATGTGTGTCGTAAGGTGCTTGCAAAATTTATGACAAGTGCACAAATATTACGTAGGTATATTATACATTACTCTTAGGCAATTGGGCCGGTCCAAAGAGTTTCTGTACTTGAGCAGTGTGATAGTAAATTTACTCGTCCCGAATGACTTTATATTCTGATTAAAGAGGTTTTAAACCCTTTAGCCATTATTTCGAGACTTCAACTTGATTGCGACGTATACTCCCTAATACCGAGAACTTTTACTCTTTATAATCTTATGCTTGAGAGCTCCAAGACAATGACCCACTGCTAGATGCCTGTCCACGTTAATACACAGCAATAAATTTAAAATTACTTTGATTTATGGAACATCAAAATATGATTATTCTTTACTAAGAATAAGAGTGTGCTGAACTTGAAAATAAGCGAAATCATAAAAAACATTTTAGATTTTTAGATTTATGGAACATCGTTTGTTATTATATAATTATTATTTTAAAATATATTATTAAAAACTATTAAGAAATATATAATTTGTGCATATCTATTGTCCTATAACATTCTTGTACATTGTATTTATTGAAATGGCATTGCATGTGTAAGAAGAAACTGCGTTTAATTCTATAATATTCTTATTTTTAGTCTAATACTTTTTTTTCTAATATACTAAGCAAGGTGGGTATAAAATCAGAATATAGATTATTTCTATGGAAAAATATTGGTTACTAAACTGGAAACCTTAATCATCAAAGTTGTAAATTCTTTACATTGATTTTATAGAGAACAATATTTTTAAAAGTAATTTTTTAAATTTGAATTATATTTTTATTACAAAACGATGTTTTATCAATGTCTGCATAAGGTTTTCGACAGATACGAATTGATTAAATTTATTATCAACATATTATTATTTTATATAATATATTATAGAAATATTAAATAATATTCTATAGTTTAATGTAATTGTTACTATAGAATATTGAAGAAATTTCTAAAATTACATATCTCAACAATAATCCATAAAAATTATACTTAGAAATCTTAGATATACATCAAAATAAAATATGTCAGCGAATTTTAAGAATTTTTAGGATAGATTGGGATAATTGTTTAAATATTATCACAATTCTTAATTAAAATTTGATTGTTTAATACATAAAATGGAAAGAAAAATTCGATTCATGCTAAATTGTGTCCTCACGTGTGTGCATTAGTTTAAAAATTAATATGAATGACGATAAAGTGAAATTTATTTATAAATTATTAATTATAAATTTATTACAAATAAGTAAACACATGTTACTAGTGAAATTGAACAGTTTTATAAATAAGTGATCATAAAATGATGGCCACGAATCTCAAGCTAAGAATTAAATTTTATTTAAATTTCACATTCAACGGTCATTCAATGTATTCTGAAACGTACAATTTATTTCAAGAGTAATTCGGGGCCATTTGCTGTTATTTATTTCGAAAATATTTTCGCATATGATTACGGGAAATACATTGTAATAATAGTTACTTAATGGCCGTAAAGCTGGATTAATGACTAATAAAACATAAAATACCGTATACCGTAGATATTGAGATGTCAATACAAACAATAACCAACTTAAAATCAACCGACAGAATTCTTTTTTAATTTCCCTTTATATTCAACATTTGTTAAGATAAAGCAATTTTGCAAAAAACGTGGAACAACGGAAATTCCATCTCCATCGCGCATAGTTAATGGGAGAGACGGAAGTATTTACGGGCAATTTTCCAGTTAAAACAGTTTATTATCTGAAAATTTTCATCGCTCGCATGCTTGTCCAAACATGCATACATACAATCCGAGAAAAACGAGAAAATAATAATTGTCTCCATAAAATATACCTATGTATACGACACGATTCGAGCCCGTCGCTGTAATCGACCCACGGTCAACGTTTTTCCTCGTATTCTCATTCTCCTTTCCTCCTTCCACCCCTCTTGCGCTCTTTTTCCCTCCAGTATCAACCGACTGCAGCGTAGTATAATGTATAGAACGCTTTTATATCGATTCTCTCGAGAACGCGCACTAGATTTTCCCCGCTTGGCTTGCGCTGCTATTCTTCCATTTTACTTAAAAATTCATATAAAATACTAAATCTCTCTCTCTCTCTCTCTCTCTCTCTATCTATCTATCTATCTATCTAACTATCTATCGATCTCTCTATCCATCTGTCCAAATATCTCTCTTTTGTTTTATTTAAACAACAATTGCCTAATTGTCAAATTAAAACTTCCGTGGCCAAATTTTTGCCAAACCATTTTAGCAGCTCAATAGAACGCGCATGTGTCAATAAATACTTTGCTCGCTCTCGATCCAATTTGCAATTAAATATTCCTTGGCTTTTACCATCGCGCAAAGTTTTTAATATCTGAAGTCTATCGATTTGTCCTATATTATATAACATCATTCAACGCGAACATAGCACATAATATATTTTTTTTGCGTGTGTGCGCGTGCGCGCGTGTGCGTGTATGTAATACAACACATAATTTCAGAACTTTATCGAGTCGGAGACCTTGAAAAACAACCCAAGTATGCGAATCGTTGTTTCAATTCGACTTCTTATTTATGTCTGCTCTAGTACGTTGACCGGGAGAGCCTCTGAACTATATTAAAACTAAACTATCCGTTAGTGGAGATTTTATTAAAAAAAAATTTGATATTTTGAATTACCTGCGACTCATTACTAAGTGCAAAATGTGAAATGACGGGCACAATCTCGAGTACGAAGCCACGGAATGATGAGGTAGGTACTCGCATTTTCCCGAAACACAAGGCAAGCATGAATTATTCAATGTACGGTATTGCACAAGGATGAGGCTTTTTCATGAATGGTTTCGAAATTAGGACTGGCAAGTTAAAAGAGCCTGCTGGCGTTTTAATTCGACGTAGATTCGGATGGTTATTTCGTAAAATATTTGCCCGTAATAGTTAACTTTAGTTAGAAGTGGCGCCTGATATGTGCTTATCTTATAAAACTTAAAGGACAGCAAAAAATCATGTAACGTACTCTTGTAACTTTCATCGATTCACGTCTCAATTAACAGATATCGTATCAAACATCCTCGTTAAATTCGGTGCACCAGTCTCGAGTCATTTTTACATATTTATTAAATCTATTTTTTATAAAACCCATTGCGCTGACAGTACGAATATAAGAACAGAAATTTATTTAAAAGAAAAACACTTGTAAATTAAGAATACATGCAGCCAGGATAAAATTTCAAGTAATTATAATACTATTTAATTAGCTAACTTTCGTTTAGAATCAGCATTTGCGAGCCTAGTGGTAATGGAAAGGATAATTTTTTATCAAACTGAAACGATCGAAAGTTTCCTTTATATTGTCACAAAATGTTTACACCTTACAAATACATCATAACAAAACGTTTATATAATTTGAATAAATAATAATTTTGAGAATTGCGATATTAAATACAATTAGGATGCATATCAAATGTACCTATCATGAAAATAACTATTATGAAAACTTATTATGAAAACATGTTTAACATAATTTAAATTATATTATGGTAAATTAATTAAATAAAATACGTCGCCAGAAAGCTTGTGTCAGGATAATAAAAAATAAAAGGTAACATTTATAATTTATATTTATTTATATATAAAAAAATTATAATGAAATAATATAATAGAGTTATTAATGAATAAAACAAATCATTTAAAATATACATTAATTTTCATATACGACCTATATGAAATTTTTGAAATTACACGTTTTGTTTTAACAATATTATATTTATACGATTTTTAATGAAATGTAATTATGATTAAAATATACGCTAAAATTCTTTTGTTTAATATTTAACCGTTATTTAACGATTTTATAAAAATACTAATCAATTGATATTATTAGTAATTAATATTCATTGATAAGAATTTTTTTATATTTAAATACACTTTGGGATAATTCAATAATTCTTTTAGTTCGTAAATAAATAAATAAAAAAAATTCTACAATCTTATATGCAGTATCATTTGTCTACAACAAATTGTTCAATTACCGTAGCAAAATATTAATAATTTATAAATATTACTAATTACTCTAATACTGTCAGAAAGTCGATATAATTTATTTCCTGACACGTATACAATATATTATGATAGGTATTCAAATGAATTATGTAATTATGCTAACGAGATCATAACCTTAAAAGATTCGGGATTTATTAATGAAAAGGAAAATCGAATGAACAAAAAGAGAATACGTAGAGGATCTAATTACAGTATATACATCTAGACTTGGAAAAAAAATTTTTAAATAATATTGGATTCGCATTGAAATATAATTAACAATTACGATTAATATAATATAGAAGTCAAAAATACTGTAATAATTGTAATCTTGCTTTGCTTTTTAAAATTGTACGTTTCGATTAAATTTATACAAATGTGCGTATACAGGGACGCGCGTACAATTGTGTAAATACGCATGGGTGGATCGGTGTATGTGTGTTCATCGTCATCTTGCACACAATTAATAATTAATTTTGTTAATGTTAATAACTAACAATGTTAATCGCTTATATTACTTATAAAATAACAAGTTTTCTAAAACAAAAGTAAAAATTCATTTAATAAATAAAAACCATTTATCACACATACAATCATAATATCCGAAATATAATTTAAATCCTTATAAACATTATAAAAAAATAGAATAAATTTTTTTTACCTATTTATTATAAAATTTTTTAACGTTTCTAGTTGTAAAAATTCTTATATGCTTATAATGTTTCAAATTTGACAGCCTAAAATTATAAAATAATTTAAACTACTAAAAAGAACTTATAAAATGTAAATGATTAATCAGTGGTTTAATTATTCTATTAATTTATAATTATACATAATTATAAGCTAATTTTAATATTTAGTAAACTATAAAATTTTGAAAATTGTTTTACATTAATTGTAGTATAATGATGTACCAAATATTTGTACGTGTAATTCGATGTTAATTCTTTTTCTCATGAACAAGCGTTTGTGCTCGAATTATGTATTCTAATTTAAACATTTGACCTGATAAATTTGTATATATATGTACATTTATATAAGTATTAAATGTATTCCATTTTGTAAAAAATACAAAAGGATTTCTTTCCTATACATAAGTAGCGTAACGTAAACGTTGACTACCGCACATCGATAGAAACTATTTATAAAATTATTTTTTAGCGTATATTGTAATAGAAAATTATTTTTCCATATGAGTTTAAAAAAATGTTAAATAAATTCATCGTAAAAGTGCAGGTTTCATGAAAAATATAAATATTATAATTTCATCATAAAATGATGGTTAAAAATATTTAATTTGCACTTAATGCTTTTTGGGTTTTATAATGTTAATTCAAATATAGAATCCACTTTTTAGTACTATTTATGTAGTAAGCTTATTACTAATACAATTTTCTCGAGTAAATAACGTTCAGGTTAATTCGTATTATAATTGAAAAAGTAATTTTTGGTAATAAAACGACACTTTAATCACTGCATCTCTGCCAATAACGAAACTTTTTGTAATTTCTAAAATGTAATTTGTATTGGTCAAACTTCATATTTTTATAGCTTACATTTTTTAAATGAAACAAATTTCTATTGTTCAACTTTTTAAAATAAGGTCAAATTTCAAATATATGAAATGCATATTTTATTTTCTTCAAATCGATGCTCACAATACCTATATAAGCACTGATTTGACAACCAAATTTTAATATATATTGGTTTATATATTGATTTATATTTTATTTATTCTATATTAATAATACAAGGGGGAGAAAGAAGGGATTAATATTTAATGTAACTAGATTTCAATGCTATTGAAATTGTGTATTATTAATGTTAATTGAAGTGAAGCACAATCTGACCATTCAACCACTTATATTTAATTCAATCAATATTTAATTATTTCATATAACTTTTGTTTCGAAAGAATTAACAAATGAAGGAATTTTTTAAGCTTATTCTATAATTTCTAAATAAAAAATTGTCTAAATATGAACTAACTTTAAAAGTCCCAAAATAATACAACAAAATTTTTTATTTTATTTGTGCGTCAGTTAATGTTTTCCAAAATATGCAACCGGTAGTAATCCCAGTTTCCCCCACCTTCGACTTTCGGACTTATCTTATCCGCGCGCAACGTAATGATCAAAAATTGCGCGTTCCGAAAAATAAAATTCAGCCAAGAGATAAGATTTCTTATTATGCACCAGTAAATTCATACTTTCTTTTACATATTTTCCCTTTCCTTCGTCTCGGATCGAATAGCAATCGTAAATCGTAAATATAAATTTATGCAACGTATTAATATTTATTGAAAAGTATTATATTATAAATATTTGTGTAAACAGCCATTCATTTTCATTTTCATTATGTTTTTGTTACAAATTATAATCCATAGATTGAGATAAAGGTTTATCTCTTAGCACGATAATATCTGCTACATTTATCTTCGTAATCATACCTTTTTAAATAAAATGAAGATTTTTTTCCAACCGTAAATTTGAATAATTATGGGAATAAAAACTACTTCTTTGCAAAAACATTCCCAATCCCTTCATCCATTAAAAAATTTCAAAATACAGACGTTTATTTGAAGCGCTCATAGGATTAATATAGTTTCCGTAATTAATCACAGATCAAACATCGACTTTGTAAAAACAAAATAATCTCAAGAAAATTAATGTTTTTAATTCAAAAAATATTTATTATAAAGTTAGCATTACAACAATTGGAAATTATTGAAATTGTTGAAAAAGAGTGAGATTTAATTATCAAATATTTACCTTGAATATTTTAACTTGTATGAAACGACAAAATATTTAATCGTGCTTCACAATTTTTAACTGTAATAGTATTTGAATTTAAATTATACAAGTGTATTTTAAATTTTTGTAATAATATAAAATTGTAATCTATTCCACATATAACTGAACATAATCAATAAAGTTTATTCTGTTATAATTGATTTTAAAATATCAGTATACGAATCTTAATGAAAGAAAATTAACAAAATTTATAGATACTGTGTAATAAAAACTTCGTGTTAACTGCATATAAAAATCATTAATTCTTTAGCTGTGTGAAATTAATTAACAGTAATAAAAATATATAAACCTGATGAAATAAACAAAGCTCCAAAGTAATATTAAATTTTTATGATAAATTACCTTATAATTTCTATACAAAATATCTAGTAAATCTCACTTTCTCCATCACTTAATCATATCTATTTATAATTTATATAGGATTACTAATAAATATTCAATTCATTAAATATTGTTTCCAAAATAACTATAAATAATTTAAATTTATCTCAGTTACAATGACGTAACATTATAATACATTTAAGCTGAAAAAATATACTATGTAATATACTATGGAATTGAGTTTCGGCAATTGTAAAATACTTGAATTATCTAACTTTTTAATATACAATGTAAAATAATATATAATTATATTTTTTTCATTTTTTATCAAAAATGCACTTATTTGAATCATATTATATATGTTTAAATTACGAGGAAACTTTAAATTATAATATTCTTAAAGGGTGTTCATTATTTAATTTGCCCAAAGTGCTACTAAAAGTATTACTATTGAAATTAAATTAATAACGTAATTAATAAATAAAGCAAAACATTAATTAACAAATTTTGATAATTAAATGATTGAATGAATTTTAATATGATATATTATTAGCATACTTCGTAATTTTTCTTTTCAAGAAAATAAAATGCTATAATAGACGAATAAACAATGTAATAGCTAATGTCTACTAATGTCGAATTATAAATTTTATAAATATATTATAATTATTTTTCTATTATAACGATTCTGAAAATATGTATTGACCATATAATAGTTATGGTATTCTTAAAATTGATGATTAAAGATGAAAATTTATATAAATTAAATTTGTATACAATACATAGATTTTATTTCTTTTTTTGGAATAATAATAAAATCGATTAGATCTCGCAAAAATCTTTATAATGTCAAATCTTTCAAATAATTTTCTTCATCTGTGTTATTTACTTTAAACTGAAATAGTCAATGTGTCTCATTTATGCGTGGTCAGAGCGTTTTTCATTTATAAATTATCGATCAGGTTCAATAAAGCTTTCCGGGCCGAACGCATAATTTACCAGCCATGCTTTTCCATAATCGGATCTCTTTGATGTCAGTCTGCTTTTTTTATCATTCGCCGTTTGCACTTAAATTTATAAAATGTCCGATCTTATCTGTAAGATTGCTTTGATACATTAATCGAAGTAAGAAAGGCTTGAATATTATCGAAACTGATGTTTCTCTTCATTTACGATGCGGTTCGCACTTATTCATTCGTTCGACGGGGGAAAAAATCAAGTCATTCGAATAATAATGAAAATATGCATTTCTTATGAAACGAGCTCAAAGGCATACATACATTAGCTAAAAATATGACTCAAAAATCTATGTTTAATAACCAAATTTGTTCTTTCTTACAACGATAATGCATATAAAGCATTCATGAAAAAAGATATGAGATCTTCTAGTATATAAAAATGAATTTTCTAACTGTGAAGATTAATATAAATAATTTTTACTCTTATAAGTATAGAATTTATTATTCTTATAAGTATAAATATAGAATTTATTTACAATTTTAAATATAAATTTAAAAATTTATTATTAATTATATAATATTCTATTGATCCTTATTGTTCAGAAATTTATGAAGATATAATTAACATTATTGCAAGAAAGTAAATAGGTTGTATCTATAATTAGCTTCTAGATATATTAAAACCTATTAAATATCAATACAATAAGATCTAACGGTATTTAATTGATGATTTAATTAAACAAAGTAATGCAAATAATAATTTGAAGCTTATATTTGCTTATAATAAAGAAGTTTAAACGTTTATATGAATTACTCGTTGGCAAAGTAATACACATTTACTAATATTATTTTTATAAATATCATAGTAATTCCTTATCTTAAAGATTCATTGTAACAATTTAAATATATAAAAAATACAAACGTATTAAACAATTACACAAATTACATAATCAAAAATGCAAACGCAAAGAACCTTTGCGCAATATACAAATAAAATATATATTTGAGTAATAGTAAAAAAAGAAGTGCTGTTTACATGAAATGTATCTGGAAGACCTAAGTAAAATCCACTTATCTGGGAATAAGATGACGGAAAGAAATGCCATTTTTAGCAAAAATGAACAAAAATAATCTATCTATTTTAAAAGGATGTTCCAATTTTCATTACAATGAACAGTTTCGTTGTTACAATGAAAATTTCAATTTCTTATGTACTACTTGTGTTACATATATGTTTTATATTGAGCATATCTTTTACTATACATTGATCTGTATGAAATATAATATTATAATAAACATTTAATAAAATGTTAAAATTTATATACTTTAATTTTCATTCTCTCTCACATAATAATGAAAATTCTTTTATTCGTTATATTATTAGAAAAATAAAAAATTTGAAAATAATAATCAATCACTATAATATATCTCAAAATAAATCATTGATTTTAACAAATATTAATAAAAATATTATATTTAAATTATATTATAGCAGATTTTCCTACAAAATATAAATTAAATATTCATTGCTAATTCGTATTAATCGAGAAAATTTAAACTCTGAACATATCAGCATATAAAATTTATAATTTACCACAATAGAATTATAAATAACACGTTTTAAATTTACTGTAATTCTAATAAATAAATAAATACCTTTTTTGAAATTAAATAGAAATTGACTATATTATTATTTTTTATTATATTTATTGAGTATATTAATTTTATTTTTCGATAAATTTAATTAATTAGATATATAAAATACTACTACAATTCATTAATAAAATTAAAATATCAAATTTTACTATATACAGTAACAATTATTTGTAAGAAAACTTGTTTATAGAAAAATATATTGAATTACAACAAATTTGTACTACAATTATTAAATCTTTTTTTTTAATAGGCTAGTGTTATTTTTAATTATTTTACTTCAGTAATAATTAATTATACAACAAAAAGAAAGAAAAACAGAATAATATTTTGTTCTGTATTATTTGTTTTCAAATAAACCACAGATATACAATAAAATCGATTTTTTACAAAGTTTAGAAAATATTTCTGTCTTCATAACTTGGCATTTGTTTTCTTATTTTATAAACAGATATTATTTGGTTATGCACATAAATTTTAAATATAATTTCTTTTAATAATGTTTTTAATTTAATTCTTCTTCATAAAATGCATAAATATGTTAATTATAACGTTCAACATTAATGTTAAATTTAAGATTATTTTTATACAAAAAATAATTATACATTCATAAATGTCTTATGCATTTGTAACAAATAAGTTTCCATAATTATTTGCATCAATTGTTATGTTATCTTATCTAATCTCTAAAAACACAATAATAGGTGAGAAATATCAAATGTCAACCTGAATAAAATCTAATACACTAAATATTTTATGTTATATTAAGTATTTTAATTATTAGAAATCATAATAACTATCAAAACATTGGCTAATTAAAGTACAGATTCTTTTTTTAATTGCTATTTACTCTAAGAAATGAATTGTGGACTAGTTACAATATTAAAAATATTTTTAATTAAATTAAACTCTTGTTTAAAATATATGCAATATTTAATAAAGAAGTTCATTTATTTAATCATAAGTTGAACGATAAAAATTATGTGTATATATCCGATTTTTTACTTTATTGCTAAATCTTTATCTATTCGAATGAGAGCGATAAATCTAAATAATATTTATATATAATCGTTATAATATAACGATAAATAAGATTAATAAAAAAACTTATTCTACCTAATAAATTTCATTTTCATTACATAACAAACTCATCCTTTAAATTTGTTCTGTTTACTAAATATAAGATAATTAATTTTTAGAAATTAATAATTTTAAGCTATACAATCCGAAACAATTTCCAACTTATTATGATAAAGTAGTCAAGCAATATTTTTACAAATGAATCTACTTGAATACAAATTAGGTCAATGAATATCAAGACTTAGGATCACAATCAAAATTATATGATACTAAGATTCTTAGTTTTACCATGTGATTTAGGGTGTTTCTGAAAAAAGTTTTCTGCCTCTATAAAATAAGTTTATATAAAATACTAATGGTGCTCTATTAAAATAAAAACTTTTTTAAACATCATTAAGACATTGTATATATCATAGTAAAATTTTATTTTTTTACGGTCCAGTTTAACGTATTTTAAAGCTAAATGATTACATTTATACTGTTATAAATATAATTTTATCCACTATTGAACAAGGTAAAATTCGAAATTTATTTAAAAAACATTCAATTATGTAATGTTACATTCTATTCAGCATAGAATGAAGAATAAAAAAATATTGGAAGTAATCGATTAATATACTAAAATAATAAATTAACATAGAAGTTTTAAATTTCTCTTAAATATTATGTCCATAATATTAACTTTAATCGTAAAAATCATCAAGTAAAAAATTACATCTGCTTGTTTTACCTGAATGCATATTCCTAAATTAACTTTTAAATAGTTACTTTATTTAAAATTTAAGGTTATAACAATTTCAATGAATCTCTGTAGAATGATTCAAAGTGCAAGAGGATTTATGAAAATGACAAAAATCTTTAAAAAAAAAGGATTCGTATGAAAAGACGAAAAATTTATCACCTCAGCATAAATTCCATAGAATTTAATATTTAATAGTAAATTTAATAGCATTAATAAAAAGTTACTGCAATTACATTTGCAAAGGCCCTTGAGATAATCATAAGTTAAAAATTATACAAAATACTATTATAAAAAATTGTTATCAAAAATTTATCTTCTAAATTTCGTAAAACAAACAGAAATACTTCGCAAAAAGCTCGCAATAATGACGCTTATATGAGACGATAATTTTTTTAATGATACTCAGCGGAAAATTAAAGGAACTAGAAGAAATTTGAGATGCTTTATACAGACCCTCTTTTGCATTTTCCGTTTTCCACTTACATATTTTTATTCACTGTCCTTCACTTGCTTCAAAAAGATCGATCATTCTTTTGATTCTTGTATAATAATATAAAATTAGAGATAAAGAGAGAGAGAGAGAGAGAAGGAGCCACGTAAAACAATTCATTATTATTAATAAAGAAATTAAATACGAATGGAATGAAATTTTATGGTATTTCTTTTTTCAAATCATAAATACATTAAAAATATTCGCTCATTAATATAATATACACTGCGAAAATGACAATTTATTTAAAAATAATACAGTAACATTATATCAACGTTTTGACGATTATATTCGGAAAGTTACAGGAAAAATAAAATTAAAAGAAAATTTTGTGTTTTTTTAAGCATCTCGATGTTTTTGATTGTGTTTTCATGATCTAACGTCATCAGGTAATAAAAAATTCATTCTTATACACTTTTCAATGCGCACGTGCGTGCACATATAAGCAATTTCCATGTAAAATAAGCCATGTAGAATATTAAAAATGTTTTCGTTTTTTTATATTAAAAAAATATTTTTATTTTCTATTTTTTATGATTACATTTTATGCTTATTTATGAAATTCTTTTATGAAATTGTTTTAATATAAAATTTCAACTTCGCGCTTCAATTTAATTTACAACGCCTGAATCGGGTATTTCGCTCTGTGCCAACAGATATAAAATCAATCGATAAAAGAAAATCCAACAAAATTACATTTAATTTTAACTTCATCCTACTCGATTTATGGTTACTTTTTTCAAAGTTAAAATCACACAATATTAATAATGTTTCAATAATTTGAAATTTATTCCCGCATTAACTGTACGGCCATATATATGTGCACAAATGTACATTAAAAGTATATCAATTTATGAGAGTGATAAAAAAAGACATGTATGTGTCTTTAAGTATATAAAATTGCTAAATGCTAATTATCAATACCATTTTTTTGCAAATAAAAAGCTTCTACCTTTATCAAACATTATACAATGACTAAAGTTTTGTCAAATTACCTGGATCGTGTAGCGATTTATTAAAAGTCTTCACAAATCCAATCATGTAGAGTATTTCAACATTAATCATTTTTATGTACAAATTCTACCAACACGCGTATTATACCACATGTCAAAAACGTTAATAATCAAAAATAGACGATCGCAATTCTTCAATGACGCTCAATTGGATTCTGCAGGAAGGAATCCTTAAAAGAAAGCCAAGTAGCGGTAGTTTGGAAGGCGCCGTAAACCCGAAGAAAAAAAAAGGCGCCAAGAACGTCGCGCCGTTCAACCTACATTCGCCATCGGCGCCCCGGCGCTTATGTAAAGCGCATCATCGAGCGTCGCGATCGACCCCACCGAATGTCTTTCTCAATCACTGAACCCTACTCTCCCCTCCCCATTGATTAACCAACTCCCCTCATTCTCAAGACGTACGCGTTCCTACGTGAACTAATAAGACTGCACATTTATTTATGCTTGTAATCATTAATTGCCGTATATATTTCACGAAAATTATCACGTAGCGCGCTATCGCGAGTTGCCAAAGAGGTTAAGAAATTATAAAGGCGGCGAGGTTGCGATACAAAGCGGACGCGTGCGCGCACAGAGCCCGTTGTGATATTATAATGAAGCTTTTTATAGCTGACAGCTTTATTGCATGGGTAAAACGCCGAGGCGGCATTGTATCGACCCAACTTGCCGACAGTGCGACGTGCAATTGTTTAAACATAAAAGCACGTATAAATCAAACATTGAGTGTCCTCCGAGGCGCTTGATACATGCGTCATTCGATCACTACGCGAGGGCGTTTTGTAACGCGCGCGCGGAAAAAAAATTCGGACAGAGTATGGGTGCATCGCTAGTGGTAGTATCCGACTCTTGGCGATCTCGGTCTCACATTTTAGCCAATACGAAAATGATAGGCGCAAACATAATCAGTGATAAAGGACGAATTTGACTCGCACTATATTAATTCCATCGAGAGTTACTGGAACGCGATACGACACACTTTCGAGCACCATGCTATCGCGGGTGATTTTCCATTTTCTCGATAAATTTTTACTATTTCTTCAAATGGCGGTATTCGTTCGAAGAACACCACTAATAAAAATTATGTTTAAGTATTTTTAATGCCACTAAATAGATATTATTCGACTAACGCGTATTTACTTTTGTACCTGAATGAACGTGCGCCATTGTGAGGAAAGAGACAAAAGCTGAGCAAGGAAAAGTTTGAGTGGCAGACTTTATCAGACGATGATTCGTCAGATTAGCCTTAACTCTGTATTGACAGCTGTCGCGCAGTCTTTTAATCAGGCTGTTCGAAGTAACGCTTTTATTAATCATCGAAAAAAATGAATTGTCACGTGCATTATTCGCTTTTTTATTGCACTCATGGACGAGAAAAGTAAGCAGTGATTATCAGCGCTGCTTCATCTGGACGGCATTCATCTGGGCCTCCCGCGACTCTTTTCGCGGCAGTGTTTATTTTTATTTTATGAATAACAAACGTCTGAGGGTTGAGTTGCGCAATCGCATTAATGATAGCCGAGGCGCGCGCATTTACATTCATTGTTGGATTTTAATATTATAGCATTTAACGCATGCAGCGGCTCTTCATTGTTTGAAATTTGTTTTCAGTGGATTCGTGCAAGTATCGATTTGGATGAAAAATAGTCGTTTGAATTGAGGTTACTGAAATTTACTTGAATTAAAAGATAAATTTACTCGTGTTATCTCCGAAGCTAAGACAAGTATTACCGAAACAGTTTAAGTCTTTTATGGAACCCTTCGTCTGACGAAAAACTTATAAGTAGTTTATAGGTACTAAGAATGCGGTTTTGTATGAACAAATTAATAATATTATTAAGAAATACTAATAATAAATGAAAATAATGAAGATGATGATGATAATAAAATAATAATAAGAAGAAGAAGAACAACAATAATCATAATGCAAGCGCACCGATAATAACACGGATGAAGAAATCAAATAGATTCCACGTGAAAGCCGATAACTTCGCATCTATGGCAGCAATTCTGTTTCTCACATATCTTTCCAGATTAGCAACATTTATAATGTCGACTGCGTTTTATTGCTCTCTTGTAGTTTTCATCCGAGTCGACTTATAAAAATGTAAATGATTTTAAAATTTGACCAAAAAATGTCATTTCCCTTAGGCTGAAATAGTAAAGCTTCAATTTGGTTAGCTTATCAATGTTTACAACAAATTTAACTGGTAATATTGTCATTAAATTATAACATCGATAATAATATAAGGATATTATTATTATTAATTATAATATTGAAAATAATCGATTATTTGTGAATTTTATTCTTTATTACGACAATAGCATTCACTGCTCGAATATAAAAAATACTAATTTTTACAATTTTGGAATCACAATTTTTCAGTTACTTACAAGCACATCATTTCTGTTGAATTCTATTTTTATATTTTAAAATCGTTTGTTAACGAACAGACATTTTATGGGCAAAGTTATTCTATACATGGACAATCCGAATTTCGTTTAAAATCGTTTAAATATAAGAGACTAAAACGATAAAAATTGCAAATATTTAATTAGTTCTATAAAAAATTATTGTGTGTTCAATTATAAGTAGATTAAATCTTTCAATTATTATAACAGTATAATAATTTTTATATATTACTATGAATAGTAATTATAACTTCAATTGTTAAAAAAAAATTAATAGTATTATGCACATGCGTAATCCATTTATATGGAACAACATAGATTCATTTCACGAATTTTATGTTTTTTAGATTTTAAATTAAATTTCAAAAAAAGAAATCATCATTCATTTAATCTATAATTATTCTTAATATCCAATCCTCTATACTTCATTAAAGAATACTAATTTAAAAAGAATACTTTTTAACAAAAAATTAATTTCCAAAAACATAATTTACTAACGTTTTGCTTATAAAATAATAAAAAAATGAATATTATCAATGTATTGATTTGTTCATAAAAATAAAATACACAGCTATATCATTTTGTTGTTTTGGGGGTTAAAAAAAAGAAGTAAAAAGTCATGCAGTCTAATTCGGTCAAAAATAGTAGCATGAACATTTGTTTATGCGACTCTTTTCATGGTAACTACGCCTATACTCGTTTTTATTCGAATCATCCTCATTGTAAAAATTCATATACAATATTTAATTATAAGAAAAAAAAGTGAATATTTCTTTAAAAACGAATTCCAACGTATAGAGTATTTATATTCAAATGCAATAGTATTTTCCTTACCTAACTATCTTATTATTATATCTAATCTAATATTACTATATCTAAAGAAATTTTCATAAATACATTAAAAATACACCTTTATACTAAAAGAACCCCTTCACGTCTTTATTTATTAAGAATTTAATATTTAATATAATGTAGTAAGTAAAAATATGAATATGTTTATAGAAATAAAGTACGATGTTATTTATTATACTATAAAAATAGACTATTTAATTTAAAATAAGGCCGTTTTATATGACATTAAAGATATAGTGATACATCTTTTAAAAATATTTTATTTTAGTTATACTAGAGTCTCAAATAAATCTTGGATGAAAACTATCTTTTTATAAGGTACGATTAAAGTAGCTGTAAAAACCTTATTCATTTTCTCTGAGAAATATCATTCATCGTAAAAGTATGATTTATGATTTTGTAAAGTTTATTAAATTAGAATCAAATCATTTTCGTTTCCTATCGGAAATATTTGATATTAAAATCGATAATTAACAAAAGCCTTAAAATAAATGATATATCAAAAGCCACTTGGTTATGTAAGAAAATAATGATTTTTATCTAAACTTAGAACTAATGTATATCTACAAATAGAATGTCTTTACCTGTCAGATGACAGATGACCTTACATCTGCATCTGTGAAATAAGTTTCCGATTTCTATAATTTCTATAATGTAATTAAACAGAATATATATTAAAGATTTTCAAATATTTCATTGTTCTTCATATTTTTGCATTTACACAAATACAAATGAATACAATAACATTAAAATATATATATATATATACAGATTTATGAGAATGGAAATTTAATTTATTATAATACTACTTTATCAAGTATATTTAATACCTATAAGTTTGGATGGATATTTGCACATATTAGTATACTAGTATTTCTCACTAGACCATACAAGATCGTCGGAAAGTTCCATTCGTTCATATCTATAGCATGAGGTAGCGATATCTCTAGTATTCTAAGAAATATCCATATAGTTGTGTGTATATTTATTCAAGAATTAGAAGCCAAGGATATTTTCTAACTATTTAATGCGCATTGGAATTGATAAACAGTTATTATTTAAACTTATTTATTTATGTAAGCATGATCTATATATGTGAAAATAATATTAATAAACTGTATTATTTTTATAAAACACCGTAATTAAAATTTTACAGATAATAAATCTTTTACAAAACCATATTCTATAATCATTCCAAATTATTTAATGATTAATTTTATTTTTAGGATTTAATTGCTTAATGTTTCAAATAAATAAAAGCAGACAACAATTTTATTGTAAAAAATATATATATATATTATTTGATTGTTATGTTCTTATATATTTTCAGTTCATCTTACTCTGCAAGACTTTAATTCAATTAAAATTAAAATTTTGGTGATTACTTGTCCATTATAATATTCCGGTCACTGTTAAACAAAAAATTTAGCTCTATTAGTTTTCGGGGAGAAACAACTCCATGTATTCTTTAGAATTTACAATTAATGAATAATAATAATAATACACCTTTTCAAGATTAAATATTCAAAGAATCAATAATTGTTCATATCATATTTTATGCGTATGATATTGGACCAGTTAATTATCAAAATATTATAAAATAATGAAATACAAGATCAGAGAAAGAAGATAAAGAGATGACAACAAGCGAGTAGAACAAATGGATAATAATGCAAACGTGTGTTTAAATTCCAGTATGCGTAGGAGACAAGGATGAGTGTCACTTGTTTTCTGCATTGGAAAAAGGTAGTCATGTGTAAGCACCCTTCACTTGCAGTATAATATCTGTCACGTAAATATCTGCGATATAATATGGAATAAACTCAAACGTTAGTTGTTAGTGACAAGCACCGTACTTTTTTTCCTACTTCCTCCTATCTTATAATATTACTGCATTACTTCCATAGTATTAATGAAGTATCTTAATGACATAATGCATAAAGTCAATTAAAAAATAAATTCCTTAACAAAAGAGAATTAGGTACGAGAGGTACTTATTATCAAAAGGAAAAATGTTCTTAGTGCTTTGTTGAATTAATTTATGTAGGACAATAATTAATGAAGAACAAAAGATAGATTCATAATTTTTTTTTAACAACAAATTGATACTACTCAAACATTGCTTATGCACGAAAAGTAAAGCGTGATTAAAATAACGAAGAAAAATAATAAAGTGATTTTAATAGGATAATAGGAAACAATCCAAATTCCCCCATTTGGGTCAATTCATTTAAATTGAAATTCTCTTCTTGAATACATATTAAACAATGAGCACATTGTATTAGCAAATAAATAGCAATCGTCTCGAGCTTAAACGAGTGCAGGCCAGATCACTACTTTATTGCTGATATATAATTATTATGAATATCGTATTATCAGTTGATAAAAATTTCAACAATCCAATAGGTATCAGGACAAATAGCTTGGATTATCGCAAAATTCCCTAAAACTACTCAAGTCTCAAGCGCGTAAGGCAAACTCGCGCAAACCGGCTGCTGATATTCTAACAATAACGAACCCGATCGCTTCGCACAGCGCATGTGCACGTCGTGACGTGACTCCCGCGATAATCGTGTCGACACCTACGCGCGTCAGCTGTCTTCCTCTTCGCCACCGCCGCTTTCCCATTCGGTCCTTCCAACGAGGGCTATAATGTCCTCGGCCGCTTGTTTACAAACACAAAGATAAGGGATCTCTCTCGCAAGGGGGTCAAGGTCGGGCGTCCGGGCGGCTGCTCCATCCGATAATCCAACTGAGATAATGGCGCGGGTGGAGATTTACCGGATTATTGTACAATCCCACTCTAGCGGTGAAATGAGCATTCAACATTGTTATATCGGGCGTACTTTCGCGTTGACTATTGATTTAACTATGCGTCAGCTAGCGACAATTCGACAGTTTGCCATTAGCAAATTATCTATTATATTCAACGCTTGTTTTATTTGCTAACAGTAGCCAATAATTTATGTATAAATAAAGATATTGCTCGTTAAAATAAATTACTCAGTTTATTTGCATCGCTGAGTTGATTTTTGTTTTGGCAAAAGGCTATATAACTACCTGATTACATCTTTATGAGATTTCGGTTTGTTCGAAATAATTCCTTTGCATTCCGATTAATTTTTCGACTAAATTATAATTAAAATATCTCATAACGAGTATTAAGAGTTTGTTTGGCATAATTAATTTTTCGATTGATGGCCCAATTAACTTCTACTTAACGCGTATAAATTTGTGCTCAACGCAACATTGTAACTATTGACATTACTGTTCCCGTTATCTCAATTTGGTAAATCGATCTTAAAAGCTCTCCAAAATGAGCATCGTTGGAAAATTAATATGAAAAAGTAATAATAATTATTACATAAAAAGATAATTGTACGTGAAGTATTTGTTCGCGAGATCACTGTTTGTCAACATCGGACTTTGATCAATCATAATAAAATGATACAACTATTGGAGATAGTAAAATTTGTCGCCAACATGGTAGCGTAATTGGTATCACTGATAAGTGGTTTACATGCTTCGTATTCACCTGAAACATACCTGAAATTATCAACTTTTTAAAAATAATCAGATAAAAACACTTATGGGACGAAGGGAGAAAGTTAGCGTTACGCGTAAGAATTTCACATGTCGGAACTTAAAATAGGAATGACATTTTGACGAACGTAGTTCTTATGAGAAAGTTAGTAGGTAAAATTTAATTGCACTAGAAGCAGATGTCGCTTACTGCACATGAATAAGCGAACTATTAGAAAATAAAACACTCATTATTTATAGGTAAAATAAGGAACATAAATAATAGTCACAAAGAATGGCTGCTAACGAACGCAAATACTTCAGTTTCACTATCTGTTAAGGTAAAATATTTTTTCAGATAGAAATCACGCGCATTTTTGTAAAGTTATTTCAATAAAAAAAATTGTCAACTTGGCATTACAGTTATTTGACACTTCGCATCGCAAACTATTAGTTTATGTTATATTTATGTGAAAGAACATGAACAACTTTGAAAATTCTATTTACTCGGACGCGTCATTGCAAAAGAAACGCACTGTCGATATATTTCAAATACATTTTAATGGATTTTACTTTATGACTACAAAGAAAAAACATATAATCCGAGTTCCGCTGTATCGAATTAACACACGAAAAGATTTTTTTTAAAGCATATTTTAAATTTTCAAATACAAACGATAAAAAATTGTTAAAAATTGTAAAAAATTGTACGATCTATTTTGAAGAATGTAAAGTATCCAACTTATTATCATAACGATTCTCCCGTATAAAGTATCTCGAATTATTTGATAACTTTTAAACATAAAAGTTTAATAATATGTTTTAAATGCGTATTTTATGAAATTGTTGATCGTGACTTTTCATGAGTTTGAATTTTAGTAGCTAATCTATCAAGGTTATATTGATGAAATATTATAGATAAATATTATATAATAAGACTTTTAATTGAAGTTCGCCCCATAAAATTATTTAAATTATCCAATTATTTTATTATTTTCATATCAAATATTAATTTCATTACTACAATGACACAGCTTCATTGCTATTATTTCATCTACTTTCATATAAAAAGTGTAAGAAAACTGATCAAAATTCAAGGTAAAGGCAAAATTTATTTAATAATTACTAATTTATTGATCAATTGTATAAGATTTTTTAAGACAAATTTTAAACCATAGAATAATCAATAAGCAATAATGAACAAATACTACATTATTTATATTTTAAAAATTTTACTTATATGACTAAATTATCTACTTATTCATTCACGTATGCAAATTCATCATAATATGTTGCTTAAAGAAATGAAATTTATATCAAGGTTTGCCAAAAAATTGAATAATTTACCAAATAAGGATATTTCATAATTTACTAAGAAGAAAGAAAAAACAAGATAAAGATAATAAGATGATAATAAATAATACTGGCATTAACTTAATTATCTGAAACAATACACATTTCTTCGATAACAAGTAATAAATGGCATTAAAGAAAATTGCACTCCTTAAAATTCAGCACCCAACAAATTAAGTACCAATCTATTCTTCATTGACAATTCGTCAACGATTCAACTAAAATCCAAATAAACCTGAAGCTTAACTAAAAATCTTTCAGCCAATCAAGCATATAGTAATATCCTCTAGTGCCGTATTTGCATTAGTGCAGTGATGTAAAAATGTGCAGTACGCAGATACAATTCCACAGCTCATTGAATATCACATTCCTTACGACGATCTGTTGACTTTATCCGAATTTCGATTCAAGTACGAAGTACGAATCAATTTACGAAGTCTTGAAACTCTCTTTCCATATTTCCAAATTAACCATCACAAGGCAATACATCTATTGCATAATCATACGTAAGCCATATGCTCAAATGCTCTTACCCTACCATTGTTTTCATGTTACATATCCTCCAGCCGGCACATTCATGAATAACGCATACCGACGTGTATACGCGAATTATCACACTCGACGATCCTCCGGAGAAAAGTTCCCCCTTATCTCCTTATCCCCTATCCATTCACCAATTCCTCCTCCCCCTCTTTTTCTGCGCGATAAACATGTGCGCTTCCTTCCCAGTGTTCCTTCCTGCGTTCATTCATTCACTAATTTCCCGATCTCTCTTACTCTCTTACTCGAGTACACAGGCGCCCGCGTGCACACACACATGTATATATACACACACACACATAGGCACAATCGTCTGCGAATACATTCATTGAGTACGAGCACGTGACTTTTTGCCTCCTGGTCTTCCACGTGTGCATCGAACGCGTGAGCGCTGTAGTAGACGTCTAGTAGTAGCCACGTGTCCAAACCGATAGACAGGGGGGAGAAAGCATTCCCCTCCCACCCGCTCTCTCTCTCTCTCTCTATCTCTGTCTCTCTATCTTCTTCTCCTCAATCAGGGGAGAGACAGAATTTCTTGGTTCAACTTCCCGTTCCACGCCACCCCACCTCCTCTTCGTTTTCCCCTACCGCCGACAGAAGCAACTCCCTCCTCCACCTCCTCCGGGCTCTAGCGGGTACTGACATAAATGTAAGTGCTCTACAAGCGCATGTGAAAGAGAGAGAGAGAGAGAGAGAGAGAGAGAGACCTAATGCAGTGTAATCCAAGTGAGATGAATAAAGACAAAACATTCGTATTCCACTTTCATTCACTAACGTACTCTAAAAATAAATCTTCCTTTTAGTCGACCTCTCTCCCGCCTTCTTCAACCAACCTCGCACTTTAGTTGCTTCTTATTAATGACAATCCTCTCTCTCTCTCTCTCTCTCTCTC
>NW_011948412.1:21229984-21355502 GCF_000503995.2 Ceratosolen solmsi marchali | reverse complement strand
TCTCTCCATCTCTCTCTCTCTCTCTCTCTCTCCCTCTCTCTCTCTCTCTCTCTCTCTCTCTCTCTCTGTGTATTATTCGCACTCCCATTCTCCTATGCGCGAACACGAACACGACAAATGTACTAATTTAGTAGACACCACGTCGATAGTAAAAGCCGGTGTTCGGATTTCGCTCGTATTCGACACAGCGACACACGCATCGCGACGCACATGCGATTCCATTTTAACGCCAATTTCAGTGCTAAGGGACGACCGTGACGAAGGCGACATTGCCGATAAATTTTATTGACTCGAACTTACGAACCCAGCCGCTGTTACGATTGACTTAAATCCTGTTCGACTTAATTGTTGTTAAATTAATTGATTGATTACCGTTTCAATATATGTGAAGATGATCTGCTGTAACCAATGTGAACCAGCAATTGCAAACCGCTGGGCTTACTGATGCGGTTAAGATTTTTTGCATTCCTTGAAGTAAATTACTTATGCTAACACATATGAAAACAGCGTTATGCGGCCCATACGATACATTAAAATGTGAAACAATGCACACAACATTCACTAAAACAATTATTATTTTCCAATATTTATGTGCATTTTACATTGATAAAAAAATTATTATAAACTAAAGATTCTTATTATTTCTATTACTACGTCAAAATTCAATCGCATTACTAATATAATAATAAAAACGTTAAGTAGTTGACCGAATCACGCACTAAATAAGTATAATATTATACAAATATTATTCACTATACAAAAGATCCATTTATTGAAATATCATGGGAAAACAATGATATAAAGTACAAAAAGGAAAAGCAAGATTAAAATTTCGAAGCTTCAATAATAATTTGTTTTGAAATCTACAATGAAAAGTGGTACGCGAATTAAAAACAAAAACTATATTATGTCATCTACACATTATTAAAACCGCCATACACATATATTGAAATAAAAAAAGGAAAAATGTAGAAGAGCTACTATGACAACAACTTTTAAATTATATTTCTTGCATTTTAAGAACAAATTGACATTGTTTTTATATAGAGACACTACTTATCACTTTAAAAAACAGACATTAGCTGCAAATTGATCCTAAAATCTGTAATATGCGGAAGTATAGTTTTCGAAGAATAATTACCCTAATTTTAACTCCTCCAAATTCATTGTAATTTATTACGACTATTACCATAGAATCAGAGGTGAAAGTGAAATATATTTCATCTATATTCAAAAATAGTAATAAATAATTATTATTGCATTGTGTTATTACGAATACTCATACTATAATTAATTTTTTAATTACTTTTGATATTTATATTGCATATCAAATCTTCACGCATTGTATAGCTATATGCGATCAATCTATATACTTACGTTTGTCGTCAAAATTGTCATTTGCATATTTATTTATAACTGATGAATAGAAAGGATTATAATGTAGTAATAATCTAATCGAAAAATAGAATTATAATAAAACTATTGATAATGTACATTTTAATTTTTCCGTTCGTTACTATATTTGTTAAGAAAATTAAATTCGTCGCTAATTAATCAGCTGAAATATTAAAAATATTAAATTATATTTTATTCTAAAACGTCAAATGCACAAATACGTACACGACTTCTATAATGCATAATTTCAGGACCAATACTTTTGATATAAACTCTTATATAACAATAAAGATTATTAAAATTGTGCATGTTTTATCCATTCATCATTATTTATTTACGCTCTTATAAGATTTTCTACATTAAGAAAAACTGTTTCCTTCTTTGTTATAATTACGATTAAAAAGCATTTTATATTTCATACCTGACATCGTATCATCACAAGACTATCTAAAAATATCATTGATTTCATAATAAATAACTGTAATATATATTGCAATTTTTCTACATTTTATAGTCAATATTTTGTTTTTTATTACTTTATTACTTGATAGTAGCGGTAATATAAATTAAAATTGTAAATGAAATATATATATGCACAGAAAAGCTCATTCCTTAGCAGTTAATAATTTATTTTTAATATTACCATAAATACCTAGTTTAAATCTTTGTTTACTTAACATTAATTAACATTAATTAACAAAAAGACTTTCTAATAATATTACAAACTTGTCTCTGATTAATTACTGCTTAATATCTCTATGATGCATAATTAACACTAAAAGCATAATTATTAAATGTCTATAATTTAAGATTTTTATTTATTTATTATTATTTCTGGTAAATAAAAAGTTGATTTTGATAAAAAGTCAAATTGACATATACGTGATGAATTAGAAATAGCTATTGAATTTATACATTATTTATATGCCGTTTTAATATATAAGATTCCATTACTTGTAATATTAAACTGAGACGTTACTTTTAACAATCGCTCTGCTTGACGCATCTTCGTCCTGGTTGAGAAAGAGGATACTGCAAATTAATCAATGATAAACTAAAAATAGGCGCGAAGAGAAAGAAAGAGGCAGAGAGAAAGTTCAAAAGAGACACGAAAACATTTGCTTATTTATATTTTTGTCAAGTCCTATAACAAAATTCGCAAATAATCAGAAAATTTCGTGGACTTCTAACAGTAATCATTTTTTTCTATCGCTCTGATTTTCCCTTCTGATTTCTCACATTCTCTTCTTCTTCTCATTCTCAATGATTGTGAAAGCATTAATTTTTTATAAAGATACTTCATCCATATCTCAACAACAATGTATCCATAAATACAAAATAAAGGCAAACATTTATTAATATTTTCATCAATAAATACAAAACTCGATCATCGTTTCGCCATCGTCAAACATCTTATTATTTTTATGCAATAGTTTAATTAATCATATCATTCAAAACTTATTCTATTAGAAAATTGATTTTAAATTTTAGATTAATAATTGTATTGCTGTAATAGAATTTCTCTGTCAAAGCCTCCTGAAAGACGAATTTCTTCATCGTCATTAGATTATCTCCATAAGACATTCATTCAACCAATTTTAGAATTAATTTATTTTGAAAGGACCAAGACACCTTTTTTTTGAAAAGAGAATAAACATATTGTTAATTTTTTTTATGTAATCTATATTTTGAATATAAATATTAATGTGAAATTATTATTCATATAATCATATTGAAAATATCTTTCCCATAAACCAATCAGATTGTAAACAAAGAATATTCTACGGTACTTTCTATGTATAAGTTTAAAATGATATTTGAAAAACGATTTTAAAAATCACTTTAGATTATTACAATTTATAAAGTTCAAATCAAATACTGATCTATAAACTGAAATGTACATTAATAACTAACCATTAATATATTATTTTTATGTAATATACAAACAATTGAAATGTTAAAGTATGTTAAGTAAAGTAAAATTATAATTGTAATTGTATGAAACAAATGTAGGTATTTCACATTTGTATCAAACTTGATTAATAGTTTTTACGAACAATACATTAACTCCGAAACTTTTTCGAGAGTAAAATAAAATAAAAACGTAAAACCTTAGATATTAATAGACAATATTTATTCTATAATAGTCGTTAATAAATATCTTAGTATTGACAATTACAGTGTAGATTAATAATTTATAATGAAGGCTAATTTATATCTAACATTAATAATTGTTTACACCATATATCATTTAAGAATTGAATAGTATAAGTAATATGTTACTTTTTAAAAAGTTAAAAAAAAAATACTCGAGAAATATTTCGAATTAAACAAGAAGACAAGTCAATCGAGACAAGACAAGTTATGAAAATGCAAAGTCTCTCAATATGCCGCCATGTTGTCGTCTAATAGTACAGAAACAGTTTCTCAAATTACAAAAGAAAAACTAATACCAAAGAAATGGAAAAATGACAAGCTATACCCCGCTTATATTTATGTTTATATTTACAGTTCAACGCAATAAGCAGTGATTCTACCTAATGTATTTGCAAAGAGACAAAAAACTAAAGTATAAGCTAAAATCCCTTGAATACTTACCTACCCTTATATATTATTAGTTACTTTAAAAATCGTGCATCACAGTTTCTTGACAGTTTCTTTACACAATTCGTTAAAACAACCGACCAACCAGATTTTCAAATCCTTCACATTACCGTAAACTCGCAGTCGTTCGCAGTTTCATATTCCATCGCACACTTTGCTTGATTGTGGCAAATGTCTGTCTAAAGACGCGCCCCGACGCCTCGGCGTCAGGACCAATTTGTAATCCCGTATACGTCAGGCGTCGCGACGCGTCGAGATATCGATCTTGAGCTGACTCCCGGGAACCGGCGCCATAAGGATAATTTCCGCGACCTCAGTTAACAATTTGTCGTTGTTCATCTTTCAATTCTTTATAATAGGATGATTCATGAACTACCTGCAAGTGTCAGCTAAACAATAATGTACATTAATTGTGTACCTGGTGGGAGATTATAATTTGGGTTTCATCGATGAGTTTTCTAAGTTTTTGGAATAAAGCTAGTGCTAATTTAGATAGCATAAGTTATACATAAATGGGTCTAATTCACTAGCAATTACAATAGACCTATGAATATTTATTAGAAATGCAAGTATTGCGCAAATCATTGCCTTGATATTATATATATATGCTAGTCATAGTTGGGGCATATCATTTGAAAAAAGAAACATAAAAAAATGCTAGGATTCTCCACTGCATATGTATCGATATTACATTAGCAATTGCGAGCTTATATTTTCAAATTACGTCTACATTGTGCTATACGTCGTACCGGAAGAATGAATGCTGCTTCATTCCATTTAAAATGACATTAACTCTCATAAGATAGAATTAGTGCCATTATTTTTATTCTATCGGTTGAAGCTACAAAGAGACTTTTTGTAAGACTTTCCAGTTTTAGATCAAACGCTAGAAACTTTGTACGAACTTCTACAAAGAAATCTAATTTCAAGAGTATAATATCATTTCATACGTCTTCATAACTTTTAAGTTATTTAGGATTAAGGCTGGCAATTCTAATTCTATATTTTACGTATTTAATCTCCTTACAATTATATGATAATAAAAATGTTATTTTTTCAACAAATTACTAAACTCATTAAAGGACTTATATTAATAATATAATTTGTAGTTAAATTTTAATAAAAAGTCGATTAATATACATAGTGATAATTATATTCCGTACTGATGTACTGATTATATAAGTCTGATGCAATTTATAATTAAATACGTTTAACTTTCCATTAACTAAATGAACACAATTATAGAATTTTGAGATATGTTGAAATAATAAACAATGTACAATATTAACTTTGAAAATTGTCATTATTTAATGTTAAATAAAGTTTTAATTTTGAAAATTTACTTCTTCTTAATTTGTCGTTAATCATTTAAAGACAGAAAACGTTTCAAAAATTCAACATCAAATATACAAAGGGTAGTACATAGTTTCTTAACTAAACATATAATATTGTATGATATAAATATATATATATATATATATATATATATATATATATATATATATGTAGATTTTATATGTTACATATATATAGATATATATATTTGTATCATACAATATTATATTTTTAGTTAAGAAACTATGTACTATATATATAATATATATACTATAATATATATATATATATATATATATATATACCTTAAGCGCATACACGATTAACGTTATTTCATTCGAATATCGTAAATTATTGGTAAAGAACTTTGCCCACATAACAAAAGTTATTAAATTTTAGCAACTTGCTTGAAAATATAAATTTTCTACATACAACATAAGAAAGTCATATCTTTTGTAAAATAACAATGCGCCTATAATGTAAATATATATATATATATATATATATATATATATGAAAGACATCGTTCTAGATTTTTCCAAATAAAACAAACGTGTCTCTGATAACATCGATTTATATCCGGCAAGAGCCAAAAAAACTCAATCATCACAAACGCGTAATAAATATGGGAAGTAACAGAAAAACTTCCGTCCTTCCTCCAATTACTCTCTCTCTCTCTCCCTCTCTCTCTCCCTCTCTATCCCCGCCCCGCCCTCTCAGCGAACGCATGAAGGCATATTTAACGTATGTGCAAGAAATAATTGGAAAAGCCAATAGAACATTCAGAGTCACTGCTCATCAACGATTAAAAAATCGCGAGTTGTAGTACATAGTAAAATCTGAATTAAAACTATAAAATAAAAATAGAATTCAAAATTTTCGTTATCAATTAATTTTTCTTAAACTTATATATTCCAAGTTATATATTCCAAATTCTAATCGTTGATATTTATTTATATTAATTAGCTATTTTCAATTATATTCGAAGATATTACTTCTTATCGTAGGCATTTTATATGACAATAAGTCACGTATTTTATTGGATCAATTTATAATTCCTAATGAAACTAATAGTGCGTCGTTTAATTAAGTATCTATGTTTATATTTATAATAGCTTATAATTATTATTTTATACAACAAAGTCATCAATATGAGATAAATCAGAGACAAATTTTACAATAAAATTGTTGCAACTCGTAATATATAAAATGCATAAAATACTGATAAAAATAAAATTAAAAGTGCAGTAATATAATAACCTTTCATTAAGTTCCTATTTAAATTTTTTTATAAATTTGGTTTTTGATGATGAAAAATTAAAAATTATTGTTGATAAATAAAAAAATCTGAATTATTAATTGCAGTATTTACAAAAAATGATGTACAGTGGTTTATCTTCGAAATGTAATCCCTACTTTCTGTCAAGTATGAGTTTATATATGAATACTAAATACGAATATCATTATGAATATTTATTAATTTATATATATGAATTGTTCTATTCTTAAATATTATTAATGATATTTTAAAAATTGAAGCAGTTGATATTAAAAATAATTTTGCATATGATAAAACATATAAAAACTAGGATGCTACAATGATGCGTATAAAATTTTATGGATTTAATGTCAAGCGGCTTATTGGTTCAATACTTATTTTGACCATAAAAAGCTATCATTTATTAATAATTATTATTTTATTATTATTTAATTCACATTATAACAGAATTTCATGATATATCATGATATTTCATGAAATATTGAGATAAAAAGTACTACAAAATAAAATAAAATAAACTTTGTAATGAGAAAAAATTAATGAAATATTATTTATTATAAATATTAATTTCGTAATCGACGTTCATTTTAATAACCCCAGGATATTGTTTAACATTTTAAATAAATATCAAGATAGAGTAGGTTATAATTATAATAATATATTATTGATTTATAAGTTGCGTTGATTGTGTCTTAAATTTTACATATCCCATTATTTGATTAAATCACCTTGTTAAATTAAAAAATAACGAGAAGGTTGGAAATACACTTTATTAATATCTTAAAAATTAAAATCTCGTATTACGATTAATTCAAATAGTTTTCTATGAAATGGCAAGAGAGCACGAATGAACAAATGAGAGGTATTTTTGCGCAGTGGCTCACATAACGTCGACACCAGAGTTTATCCGCAGTGGGTGGAACGTGAAAGTGTCAGGCATAAGCGCATATACACATGCACGATCATATACACACATATGTCTTTACGCCTATACATATGTAGCATTGAATGTTACTGGTAAAAAAGTATAGACGATTTATTATTTGCGATTAGAAAGTTAAGGAGATTAATTGTGAGCTGTGCTATTCCTTAACTATAATATCACTATTATATCAATGAAACAGATTTTTCCCATCGTCTATAAATCTATTCGCGATGTATAAAACACTGATAAAACTCATCTTTTATTAGAATTCTTAGTTTATTATTTTATAAGTATTAAGACGTACTTATTGTTAAAGTTTTAATTTAATTTATTTACTATTAAAGCTTTGATTTCATTTATTTACAATTAAAGCTTTGATTTCTGAATTTCAAGTATCTGTAATACAACTCTACAAATTCTACAGCTTAAATGGTTATGATGAATGTAAATTTGGTTAATGAAAAATGAAAAAAGAATAAAGTTATGATATACCAAATGGTGACATACCTCGAATCACATGATACAGTAATTTAGTCAAATATTTTATTGAGAAGAAACAGGTAAGTTAGATAAAAACGATATCACAACTCAGTCACCACTCCCACAGTCTATTAATGAAGCAATATTTTGAATCCATCGGTGACTCGAAGAACCGATGGCTCAAAAACTTCAAATATAAGTATTTTCTTACATTAAATATGTCAAAATATTGGGATCTAATGATTAAATGCTTTAAAAAAATATATTACATAAAACATAACGGTCTAATGTAAGAATAAAGAATACGGAGGGTAGTAAACAAGTCCACCAACGCGCAAAAATCGTGTTTTGAAATCATCAATGTAATTGAGGAACCGCCGAGAAAAGAGAAAGCACCGAAGAAGAACGTAACAAGCGGCAGAAGACATTGTCGCAAATCGTCCAAGTTATTAGATATTGTTAAATTACCAAAAAAGAACTTATCGGATGTTTCAATTAGTGAATAAAATTATAATCCATTTCTAAAAATAAACGCTATTTTATTGATGAGAATATTATTAAAACAAAAAAACAAAAAGCAAATATAGGGATACATGCTTAGTCGGTAAGTAAGTTTATTACTTCCTCAATCAGAGTGTAGAATGACATGATTAGAAAGATATATTAATGAACATAATTGTATAGCTGTAATTTCGAAAATAGTGATTAAAGTTTCAACTAATTATTTAAAATATATTTTAAGCTCACATATCGTTAAAACTAATCATTATACTATAAACTATCAATTATACCTTTTTAATGGAAGAGGATATGCTATGAAATGAAAAGTTTTTATTAGAATAGATTCAAATTTAACTTTATGAGTCTTAGTATAATTTAATATCTTGAAATTTTAATTAGTTATGTACATAATAGAAGCTGAATATTTTTATTATAAAATTTCATGCTTTTAATTAATGAGCGGTATCTTTTACTTATCTTTAAAACGAAATTTCAGTCTTCGAATAATAGCAATTAATCATTTTGATTATAAGAAATTTTCATTCTATGGTCATATAATATGGTATATATTAATAAAATTAGGTACAATTTTAAATTAATTTTCAGATAGTATTTTATGAGTGTTTTATTCAAAAGAAAAAAATTATTTTAATAATATTTTTAATTAATTTAAAAACGTTAATATTTTTTAATTAAAAAGCCAAAGTACTAAAATGATTGCATTATAATTCTTATAAATAAATACATAATTTTCTTTTCTTTTTTGTATATTTTGTTTAAAACAAATTTAATTGTAAAATTCGTATTTTATATTCATATTTCTAATGATTGTCTGAAAAAATTATCGAAATATTTTAATATTTGCAACCACTTTTCACGATTACTTTTCGGTTAAATATATAATCGCTTATTAATAATATTTTTAAAATAATTAACTTTACAATAAACACCAATACCTTTAATGAACAAAATTTTAAAATTAAAACTATCAATAGAGCATTGAATATTGTAGATTTTGCACATCATGCTTGATCATTGCATTTAGTAATACCAAAATGTCGTAACAACGGCTAATAATTCTGATACGAATAAAAAAATCCTGAACTCCATAGGAATGTTAGATAACTTTCTAATATATAAATTTATTAAAACAATTACAACATATATATCTTATTGCAAGATAATTCGCATTAACTATATTAATATAATCATATGTATAATTTTAAAAGCAAGATGAAAAATAAATTCCCATTTTAAAATGCTGAGTATCGCGTATTTACAAAACAAAATTACTTCTTTAAAGCTATAATGTATCGTCGCATCGTTATTTGCAAGCTATGGTCACGAGTTTCCCGTTCACACTATAAACATTAACGCACAAGTCTATCGTAAAATAACTCGGATAATATCTCAAGCGAATATCTTAAGAATCGAAGCCGAAGAGTTGAAGATCTTATTACGTATAACTCGTTATATCAGTAGTTTTCGTCATTTGATTTTATTTCATGATCACTCCCTTTTCTCGGCCCCACCCTGTTTGATAATTAAAATTATCGTATATAGTAAAAGATGCGATATGTCAAACAGTATCATACTCTCACATTTATCCCTCTAACATCCGAATAACTTTATAATGAAGCTTTAAATTTCCCTTATGTACCTCGTACGCATAATTAATCAATAAACGTAATATTTCAAGGGTATACTTTATCGATATTCAAACAGTTTTATTCACACTAACGTATTATATCTAAGCGCTTTGATGTTTTATCAGTAATATTAATATAAATTTTAAGGGGGACGAATGTCGAGATATGGAAATCGAAAGTTGCCACGTTGGCTTGGCATAAACAGTATTCGCTCGTTTGCCTAAGCGTGCAACACACCTTAATTCTCTTGATTTTTGCATGATACCGAGGCATTTGAAAACAGCCTGAATAGTTCATTTTGCAAGACAAGATTATAATTTATTAACTGATCGAATAAAATTGTTTTTACTTGCGATATGTTACAGCGAATATACAATCATCCTCAGAAAAAGTAGAACTAATTGCTGGAAGGAATAAAGGTCACGTGTAAGAATGGGAAATGTTTATTATGCATTTCTTCACTTTAGAATTGTAGTATTTTAATTCAGTTTAAACGAAAATTTCATTCCAAAAATACAATTCTAGAAAAATATAACAATTTAAAATGTATATAATGCAAACAAGATATTTTCATAATAGATTTAAATTTACGTTAATTGAACTAAAATAGTAAATATTTTTCGTCAATTGGATTGTCGATTATTCTAATAAATACCAGCATATTTTATTTAACGTTTCCGGGATAAAGAACGATTTTATTTGTTTAGTATTTAAAAAGAACAGCAATGAGAACAAATTATCTTTTATAACTGTAAGCACACATGGTACGACAAATTCGTAAATTTGATAATTCTATATAAAAATAAATAAAAGAAAATCAACTCATATCGGAACAGAACTTATTGCTTCCTTCATTTTAAAAAGGCGCGAAAGAATTTCTTGTTTGACTAGTTACGCTTAAAAACAATATATAAAAGCATGTATGCACAATCCATACTTATTCTGTATTATGCCCGATTACATAAACATTAAATATAAAATCAATATAATAAAAGATACTTTCAATTAGTGTTTTATCAAATGAAAAAAGTTCTTATGACAGTCAAACTTTTCCGTTAGATACATTTTACCTACTATTTCAATTATTAAGTCAACTTGATCTTTACATTATACAGCATATAATTATACGACATAATAAAAAAGCGTGATAATAATGTAATTCTTTAGCTGATATCCGTATATCTAAAATACATTTTAACCTTTATATTCTTTGGCAAAAATGCATGATTACCATTTTATAGAAGCCATAATCAAACAATAAAGAGTGTGATAAAGGTAATATAAGTTACATGAATATTTACATTTATAAATCCTATTTCAATTCTAAGTAATGATTATTAGTTGAATTATTAGTTCTTTATAATGTACGCTAGGAATCTAAGATCTAGTAATAACCCTATTACAAAATCCCGATAGCCTCGATTTTTTTCTGAGAAAGCACATTTGTTTACAAACAAGTTTGATAAGTTGTTCTTTGGTAATTGTCAAATAATCCAATCATAAATAAATTTTCTTAATTTGGTGAGTCCATTACTAAAAACACCTTTTAATTAATTTTTCCTTGAATGTAAATGTTATTCAACTGTGAAAGCATATTGCGTTTTATGTAGATATTGTTGACTCGTTATAGCACCGTGTAAACTTTCGCGTAATTAATGACAAGATACACGTGAAATTGCATTTATCAAGAAATTGGTGTGCGATTCTACATGTCGAATACCAATTAAATATTTAAAAGCGAATAATATCAACGACAATTTTAAAATAAATCTTTAATTAAGTAATAATTAAAAAAGTATTATACTTAAAATTATGTAATCGTGCATTGATTTTCTAAATTTTGAAGTATTAATACTCCATTATTTTCATTATGAAAAAGTGGTTCTTCTCGACAACAATTTACATTTTCTACTTCCATTTTCTATTCATTTTATTATAATAACGTTGAACCTAGTTGCATTGAATTCCATTATTTTCATACTTTTTAAGCATTTAGTTTACCTTCGTCCAATATTCTACACTCAATTGCTATTTGGCAACGCGTAGATTTATGAATGTTTTTAGACCTTCGATCCAAGCGTATTTTACATTTAATAAATTCTAGACGGGTAATCAATATAATATCGAAGATTTTAATAAATAATCCGAATATTTGTGCAATCGATAGTTTTCCATAACCTTATAGAAAAGTTAATTTAATACTAAAACATGATTATGATCTCATATATTCTTCTGTATTGAATAAGTTGTACGAAATTGATTTCATTCGATAATCCATAAAAAATTTATTCTTAAAAACCCATTATCAAGTATTTCTGTTCTATTTACGCGCTCTCGTTCCTTATGCACCTTCTCAAAATACAACTGCGATCAACTATGTCAATAATGCTCTATTAAACTTGCGTAATCCAACAAAGGTCAAGGTTACGAGCATACTCACATCGCATGTTACTCTTGATTAAAAAAATAAAAAATAAAATAAAACAAAAACAAAGCAGCAGAAGAAAGCAAAGTACAATGAAATACAATAGTCCCATGTTTCAACGCTGCATCAACGTCTGATCTGAGAAACGCAATATACTAATCTCGTTGACCACGCAGCGACGCGCGCAGCGTCGAAGAGTCCGCCGTCGTCGAAACGATGCTGCTTGCAAAACTTCCGAACACGTACACACGTCGTATGCACACAAATATGTATATATATATATATATATATATATATATATATATTGGACGCATACATGCATACCTATGCACCTGCGAGTGCATACGCATACGTGTGTAAGCGCGCGTGTCGCTGTTGCTCTTTCTCTCTCTCTCTCTCTCTCTCTCTCTCTCTCTCACTCTTTCTCTCTTCAATGCGGGCGATAACACAACTCCTCCTACGAACGCTCTCCCCTCTCCTCTCGCCGATGACACGAGATGTAAACAAAACAGCTGACCTGCGCCTTCCCCTCCCTTACGCTCGCCCTTGATCGGCGTGAGCACGTGGAGAAAAAGCCGACTGAGAAACACCCGTCCGACCGCGGATTACGTACCCACAAGCCTGACCTGTTGCTCACCACTCCCCCGCCGATACGCGATGAGTCAACGACGGCTGCTGCCTTCTGACGGCTTCTGCCTGTCTTTTGTCTCGTACCACGGCAATTTCAAGCATGAAATGCGCCCCAAGCAGTCGTTCATTAAAGTTGAGACGAGTTTTGGCTAATCATCGTCATCGACTTCGACTAGCAGCACTAGTAATAAGCATGAATGCTGAGCACATTAATGAGGGGAGAAGGAAGAAAAGGATAGACTTCGACGAAGAAGTGACGAAGTTATAGAATTCGCCTACCCCGCTGTAATTGAGAGCTCCTCGTTTATGCGAAATTAGTATTATTTTATATTGTATTGTAATAATTTTTAGGAAGTAGCGATTTGATAGGCAAGATGTCAGACACCATTTGTGCAAAAACTTCCGTACGTTAATTTGACTCCGAAGAGAAATGTGAGTGGCCAGGAGGCTATTCTGTTCCAGCAAATTATTTGAATTTTGGTAAAGTAATGAATTCTTTAGGCGCGCGCGCGATTTGTAAAGGTTTCGAACGATATTCTATTGAGATAATTAACGAAGTTGACGTTAAGATGTTAGACTGCGAACAAAATGCACCAGACAATTTCGAAACACCGAAATTTCTAATTCAATTGGTCATAAAGGGCGTAAAACGATGAAATTACGTAGTATACAATTCCCCTTACGTAAAGATAATAAAAATTATTAGACAAGAGCTGTAAAAGTGCGGAGACACTGGACGAGAGGTGACACTCGACGACCAGGTAACAAGAAACAAGTTTAAGAAACCGAGCCACGAATGAAAAATACGATAAAATATCGCCATGCCCACGCCGCTTGCCAAATATATGTGATACGGGTTATGGTAACGTAGGGGGAGTGACTTTGAAAAGGTTGTGTCAACCTTTCGAACGGCGGCGCGCTGATGATGTCCAACGAGAAACGAGTTCGCCTAGTCATTTAAATAACATGTTTAGGCACTAGGTGGCGAAATATGCTCTAGGTCTAAATTAAATTCGGTTTTTCGATAAAGTCGCCTAGCAAAGCTAACCAAATGCTTACTAAAATCTACCTAAGCCGTCTAATGACGTCGCTGACAATTTTCGAGATTTTGCGGATGCTGCCCAATTTATGGTAAAATCCGAACGAACCTTTCACTCAATCCAAAGACGATAATAAATGATTTAGTGTGGATACGAGGAAACATTATGAGATATCTTACGGTTGTAGGGTTTGATGGTTATTGAACCTTTAAAAATTTTGTATTTGAAATAGGCTTTATTTAATAATTGTGTCCATTCCTTGTGCAACATTATACAAAACAGCCTTTACTTTATTCTTCTTATGAAGAAACTTTTAAAAACTTATTTTATGTACCGCAAACATGCTTGATAATGCTTATGCATATAAAAAACGTATTTGGTTATTTTTATTATATTATCTACTGTTGGTGAGAATCTGCACTTTTTAAAAATAATTTCCAAACATTGATTTATAAATTGAGATCAAAAACCTAGAATATAAACTTATCATTAATACTACGATAGAATGTAATTTTTTCTAATTATTCTAACTTGCAAAAATTAAAGTATTCAGATTTTCAGAGTTTAGTTACTGTTTATGAAAATGCAATTAGGAAGAAATTACATTTCAAATTTCAACTTAAGTTTACAGCATTACAAGAACGTATATTTTAAATGCATACATTGTCGGTAAAAATTTCTTTCTTTTTATATATATATATATTTTTTTTTTTTTCAGAAATATATTCAAAATACTCTAAACATACGTTAAAATAAATGTAAAGAATAATACCGAGAAAATTAAATAATAGATTTTTTGCATATTTTTTCATATTTTGCATATATATTATTCAGAAACTCTATATATTTGACTACACATACATTAAATACAATGCAAATACATTACATACAATGCAGTACAATATTTTATACATCAAGAACGTATAAAAATATAAGTGTTATTAGATTTACGGACATTTGTGCTTTACTGCACCAAGCATACATTCATTTCTATTAATTCTATGATTATGATCATTTCATTCAATGATGCATTTTCTTTTCTAAGGTATCGTAAATATTTTAATTTGGAATTGCCAAAAAAGGATATATTATGACACACGCTGTTCACGCACAATAATATAACCATCTAAAATTATAAAATATCACAATTAAGATTATCTGGCAGTAAAGAGTATCATAACTAAATACCTGTAGATAATAGTATATATAAGTAATTGAATAAATAAATATTATTCTTTCTTCTACATTCTGCTTCTTTTTTCATATTTTTAATGTGAAATTATCGCTGTTATTGTTGTAGTTATTATTCTTATCGTTTTCATCGTCATCTACGTCATTATTGTATTTATAAATATATATATATATATAAAGTAAAACACTACTTAAATATTTAAAATTTTCGTTTTTATAAGTGCAATATATGAAATTGAAATTGAAATAATTTGCAATAATTAATTAAAAAGTTAATCTTAAAATATTTAAAAATATCTCCGATAATTGAAACCATTGTAAAATGTAAAAACTCCAAATGTTTAACTAGATATTTTTTCAAAATAATATACATATATATATATATATATATATGAACTAAATGATTTGATCAATATAAAAATTATATAGATAGTTTTAATGTTTGAAGTTGAAGTAATTAAGAATTTTACTTTTTTTTTTGTTCTATTTATAAATCTCATTTACGCTTTAAATATAATCTAATTATATCTAATTATTTTATATTAATATACAAAAATTGATGTATTAATAAGATTCAGACTAGATCTAATCAAAGTTTTAATAAGGAATCTTAAATACACATAGATTAATGAAAACAAAAAATTAACGGTCTCAAATTATTTTAGAACCGATATTAGTCGATTCAATAATATTTTAAAAGTATTCTCTATGTTTTATTGTTATGAAATAAGTTGAGTTCGAAAAAGCTTATTCGACAACTTGAAATCTTATCAAACAGCTGCTCAAGATATTTGAAATTAAAAACTGCAATGCTACCTGTCCATATCAAGAATACAATAACTTGAAAATCTCTAATGATTCAGACTTTTAGTTCAATCGTTTGCCAACTGTATTTGTTCAAATTTTTATTAATAATTACCAGATCGTACAGTAAATATCGTTTGATTATCTTACTATCTATTATCTACTGACTATCAATTATCTTATAACATCTTATTATATATCTTATAATATCTTATAATATCGGACTATATGTATTATAAATTACCAACTTTTCAAGCTTAATAATACATATAATCGATTATTTTGTAAACTTTCTTATATTGTAATATAATAAACAGTGTAATATTTGAAAGTTAATAAAAATCTGACTGCAGAGAAGCATAGGTAATAAGCTGTTTTATTATTTGGTACGATAATACTGATAGTGAGTGTGTGGGAACGAAATGCGAAAAGGAGATTTCTAACGTATTAGTAGTACAATAACTGCTTTTACGGTATATTGTTATATGTATAACTTAATATATGATGGAATCCATAAGTCCTTATAAATTTGTTAAGTCGTTTATACGTCAAGTTAAGTAAATACGAATATCGGATAGAATATGTAAAGATGAAAAAACCGATAAATAGCTACAGTACTTAGAGAGTCAGAGATTGAATGGGAAAGAAAAAGTAAAAGGAAAAGAGTCTCAAAACAGATAATAAAAAGTTATAATGTAAGCGAGGACAGGAAATTAAAATGGGAACAAATTTTAGATAGCAAAAGTAAATATCTGTCTTGACTGTTGGAAATAAAGTGGATAAAGGACGAACGGGAGATGCTGGAAGAAAGGAGGGAGTAAAAAGAGAAAGCAAGAGAACGAGTAGAGGGGCATGATAGTTAGGGAGCGTAGGTATAGTAAGTAAAGTATAACGTTGTACAGAATCTAGTATGAAAGTTAAATTACGTTAAATGAATACACATTTGGAAGTTAAGATAATATGTTCATTGCTAAGTGAAAGAATATCTCGAAATTCACTAAACGTTTTATTCATGTCGAATTTTTTTCATTAAAGATTAATTGTACCGAAAGCTTGATATAACAGAATATTTAAAAAAAAATGTTAAAATTTTGACATTTTCATTTGGATCTACTATTGTAAATACAATTACCAATAATAATCTCATACTATTTCTCCTTTCGGATATAAAGAATAAAGGCGAAGGAGGTTCTTGTATTTCAATTGCAACTAGAATTGCATCTGTATTCATTTTTTAATACTAAAATTAACAAAAATACATGAGAATTAGAATAAATTATTTTCAAATTTCAAATGAATCCAGTTCAGATGTAGTAAGCTTACGAAATACGACATTAAATATATTTTAAATGATATGAACATTATTACCTTCGTAAGGCTTTAAAAATCGTTATAGATAATACAAGATTGGACGTAATGAACTTTTTCTCATTTAATACAACTTCGATATTAAATAGATAAAGTTCGAGTGAAAATATTTTGGATAAAGTAAATTTCTTGCGCAAAAGATTGCATCATTAATAATAAGTGTTATAAATAAATGAGACTGCACATTATATGCTTATGTATAATGTTTTATGATAATAAAGAATATTTTAGAAAATGAATCAAACAGAATTTGGCAACTCCGAATTTGAATTTTTTTTTACTTTAGTACATTCATTTGAATAATAAAATTACAAAGCACGAATGAAATTTTATTTCGATGATACGCCTAATTTCTTTCAGATTTTTTACATGTTTCATTATATATAATTTGATGTATTCTGAAATATTTAATTGTTAAATTTTAATAAAATTGAATGCCGAAAATTTCATTAATAATTTTATTATTTTTTATTCCTTCGGAGCTATAATAATAAAAATAATATTAAAAACTATTAAGTTTAGAAGTACGACCTCTTATTAACATAACACATGTATATAAAAGTAAAAGCTTTATAGGTAGACAAAATATTAAAAAAAAAGAAAAATATTGTTTACTTACTTACGCGTGTGTGCATGTGTGCGTGGGTGCGCTCATGAAATTTATGTTTAAGAATGTAATATTATTATCAAATTATATCAAATTATTAATAATTTATGAATAATTATCAAATTATCGAATGATCATAGATTATATTCAACGACATTTAGAATATGTCGTAGATCATTTTAATAAACGATTAGAATAATTATATTGTTAACTAAAATTTTCAGGTTTAAAGGATGATGTTTAGTTTCATATATTCCAGCTGGCGCCCGCATACACATGCAGGAACATCCAATATCGATATGCTGCATATTTTAAAAATCAAGCGCCTTACTGAAATATTAATTGCTTTAATAAAGTTTTTCCCAAAAAGAAAAAAAAAGAATAAACAATAACAAAAACTAAAAACAACGACACTTTAATAATAAGCTGCTTCGAGTATTAATTTTCAAAATTTCGCATATCTCTTCCGTCGTCCTCCGTTCAGACGATTACATCCACGGAGGCCTACGAAAGTACGTCACTTGGAAAAAGTGTCGACGTTGTTGAATCGCTCGCGGGCGCTGGCCAACAAGCAGCGCCGCCACTCAGAAGTAAAAAGAAACGAACGCCGGCGAAGGAATTCCTGAGGCCACCTCGCCACTAAAGTCCCCGTCCCGACGGCGCCTTTCACTCTACTCTTGCCCCTTTCCCGCCGCTGCTATCGCGCCACCGCCGTTGCCGTCGCCGCTACCGCTACCGCCGCACGTATCCTCGCGCTTTTGTACGAAACTCTCCCTCGCCGTGCAATCGCGACCACTCTCGCAAGAGCTTTTTCGAGCGGTTGGATTTTGAGGTTAGGCTGCTCGACTCGCCAACGCTCGTGCGTCCTCGGCGCTCGTCGGGGGTAAGGCACGCAGTCATATTGTGTATTTCAGTGCCGGCTGGCACGGCCTCGTCTCCTCTTTCTTTCCTTAACTCGCTCGCTTAGCCTGCCCCTCGTCTGCGCGCGCAGGGAACGAAAATCGAAAAGCTAGGCTTCTCGTCTCGAGGCGCTTTATTGTGGGGACGGTGAAGACGAGCTCGAATTATTATCTTCGTTATTTAAGTTGATGTATTGAGGACTATTCGTTAGACGCGCACGCCTTTCCCTCATTTCCAGGTTAAGAATGGCCAAGGATTTTCACGACACTACGGAAACAAAATGCATCGCAGGCAAAGGAAATTCTTTCCCATTGCGTATCGACCTCGTGAGCCCTCTTCGAGGTCTATCCTCGATGTAAAGGTGCGGGCAAACAAAAGGGGCCAGCTGGGACACGGGCGGCCGCAGGGCTCGAGTTACGAGCCTCTTCACGGCGGAAGGGGCCCGCCCCAGGATCCTTTGTAAAGCCGGCGGCCACCGGGGCTCCCCGATCCTATCAGATCTCCTCCCCTTCTGCCCCTCTGCCGACCTTCCGTCGGTCTATGGCTCTCTCTCTCTCCCTCCCGCTCGGGCGCAGCTGCGCGTCAGCCCCAATCCATAAGCCGCGTAACGGTGCGTCGTTCCGCTCGGCGACGAGGACGAGGACGGCTCACCCTGGGAAGGGGACTTGCCGAGACTTTCGTTTCGACTCGCCGGGCGTTGCTGGCGCTGCCGAAGGTTGCGAGTATTCCTCGACCCGATATATTTTTCGATTTTTCCGCTGTCCTTTATTGTTTGCATCGATGCGAATCATTCGACTGAAATTAGGTAGCGAGCGCTCTCCCTCGTTTATTCTCAATATAATCACGCATTTTTATCAATAATCGCACGTTGTAAAAAGTAGCGAAACCAGCGCTTTATGGAAACGTTAGCCGCGAGTACATAATACTTATTGCGATTTAACAGATTGATGGGCGACTAGTGGATTTTTTACCATGAATTTGAGATTCTTAGTAGGTGGCCGATATGTTGGTTGTTGCAATTGAATATTGCGCTGCTCTTATTATCGATAATAACCGTATGTTTGATCATTCCGAAGATTGAATTTTGCATTTTAACGTGTCGTTGAGGATCATTCCGCCTTGGTTTGATATTATTTAGAAAATTCACGCTACCGTCCATACGAAAATAGATTTAGTATTTTTTCACAAGAAAATTTAACATTCACGCATGACTGTCTTTTAAGTTATTTACTATACTATAATTTTAATATTATAATGTAATGTTATTTTTACGGTAATAAAAATGTGTTCATTTGTGTTTTATAACCGAACAGACATAGGCTACATGAAAATGTAGTTCTACGAGATATTACTAATTAATGTTAAAAACGTACACGAAAATTCAGATAAGATTTATAGACAGTAATTGTTTTTACTCATCAATGCACTTGAAATACTAATTGTTGAATGGAGTTCTCGCCGCGAGCTGATAAAAATTTCAATTTATAACATAAACTTGAGCTTGGTTTAATAAGAATTTCTAGGAGCAATGAATATTAACTATTAATAATTGAATTTGAAGGAGACTTTTGCTTCTGAGTCACAGCGGAAATAAACTACCCTTCTTGCAAATTCTTTACTAATGACCTTAATTGTTTTATTAATATTTCTCTACCATATAGCTACTAAATATTTAGTTGAACTAATAGGTAAATATACTAGAAGTCAAATGACAAATGCATGTACATATGGATATTAATCGCGGATACTATATCATTCAATTCCTTCGCTATATTTATCAAGCATCGATATCAAATTAATTGAAAGTCGAATAATAACGAATGACATTTCAACTGCATGTGCACCATGCGAAAAACCATAAAAATAAATGATAAATAGAATTTCTTTTAAGTGAAAAATTTTTCGCTTTTTCAAAATCCAGCATGAACTCCTGACATCTGCGTAAATAGATTTTCTCTCTCTCTCTCTCTCTCTCTATCTCTCTGTTTCTTTCGTACTCTAAGAGTTGCAATTAGGCAAAGAAAATGGGCAATAAAAAGAAGAAGAAACGGCCCTGCAGCAATTCTTTCACCAATCGAGTGAGAAGTTGACGCCGCTTAACGGATGATTGATCAATCGGAGAAGATCCACAATGTTCCACGCACGCATAAATTCGAGGATAGTAATAGTGCGGATTACAATGGATTGATAAACTTTATTTTCACGTAGCAGTACGTGGGAATGAAATGTGTAGTATGAAAGTGAGAACATATTTTCTTTAAGTAAAAAGTCTGTGGTGACTATGGTTTATTAGGTCTGTTGGAGCAAACATGTATAAATTACAAATATGATGATTATTGGGTATTTGGATATACCTACTTTGCTAATAACAAATCAAAATTTATTTCGGTCTAAAAAATATAAAGATTCGCAGCCTTGTAAATTTAAAGTGAGCAAATAAATACGCGTTTGAGCGCAATCAGAAATTAAAGTTACATCGTTCTTCTAGCTACAACTTTATCAAATTGAATTAGTTGAACAGATACTAGTAAAAAAGGTTTTAATACAAAATAAATTCAAATAAGTACCACAAGTCCTTTCTTATACGCGATTTATTTATCAGTACCCTGTCCCGAAAAACAACTAAACAACTTTTTAATTACATTCTCTCTTCTTAAATAGTATTGTACTATAAAATTAATGTGTATAATTTAATTCGTAAGAATTCATACATATGTATTTTACATAATATAAGAATTTATGCAATTTTCTGTAATTCCTAACAATAATTTAAGTTCCATTAGAAAACTTTAAAAGTTAGTGTTTGTATTTTTAATCTTTATTATTAAAGAAATGACCTAAAACATTTTAAATCTAATAGGCCATTTATTCAGAAGAGACAAGAATTACAAGAAATTATAAACTCAAAGAAATATATATCAATAGGAAATTGTATGAAGTATCAGGCTTCAACAGGGAGAATTACTGACATTTCATCTATTTCATTTCTTACGAGCGGCTTGAAAAATGAGACTTTCTTAACTGAAAGTTCAAACAGATTTTTTACAAACTTTCGTTTATTTAAAAATATACGTGCATCTGAAAAATGACAAGTTTGTTAATTCAATAAATTTTTATTTCCTTTCCCATTATTTACATATTTTTGTAACATTTTTAATATATATACGAAAATATTAAATAAATTAATGTAACTATTTCAGATGTAATATTTGTATTAATTTTTCATTGCTACTCTAATGGAAAATCTTTTATTTAATTGGCTATATAAATTTTACATTTAGAAATATATAATTTTTATTAAAAAAAGGTTTATCGCATAAATTTCTATCATATTTACATTATTTATCTTATTTTAAAAAATTAACTATTTGTTTAAAATAAGAATAATTCAGAGTACTATTCTAACAGAATTTTATTTTCGTAAATAATTTTTCCAACAATAAATTTAATATTTACATGTCAAATTAAATTTACAATTTCAATTCAATTGGACAGATTACTTTTATTTTTATTTTCATTCCTTCAAATTCAATAATTGAGTAGTTTTATGAACTTCATATCAAATTCTCATTTTTTATTAAGAAAAATATTTATGTAGTTTAAAGAGTAATACAAAAGAAAAAATTCGATTAATAATAAATAAATCTACTCATAAACATGAAATAAATTACTTCATTATATCGAAATACAATTCTACTTTTAAAATAAAAAAATTGATCAACGATTTATATACGATTTTAAAAAGTGGGTATTTTAAAAATCTTTTTATTACTATTATATTTCTAGATTTTCACTTTTTTCTGCAAATATATATTGTACATATCTACAGAATTCTAAGTAATGTGAATCTTAATTAAATTTTCGCAGAGCGTATGTCTTACAGGCAAGTGATAAATTTATTATTTCAAGCAATTTAGAGTGTATTTTTTAAATGAATAATTGTCCTTCAAATATATAAAAATGAAAAATTATTTCATTGATTATTTAATTCAAGAATTTACGGATCTTATTTAAATTTGGTTCATAATTATTTTTCATAATATTTTATTGTTTGCACATAAGTGATCGTATTCTGTATCAACGCAATTAGAAAAAATATATTTACCGAATTTAATTAAGTCGAAAATTTCTACGCTACTATCTATTGGTGTTTCCAATAAATAGAATATCTTATGTTTACTTAATATATACGGCTTTTGAAATTTTCAAATTAAACAAAATCATGAAATAATTTTAACATGCTCTTTTGAAGTTAATCCGTAAAAATTATATATATTTAATATATATTTTTTTTTATAAAAATAAAATGATTTCACCTATTAAAAGATGTTTTAAGTTTTCATAATTATTGTTATAATTCTTGCTGTCCAAAAAATGAAATTACTTTGAGTAAATACTTAGAGACAACTACTGTTGAATATAAAAGAAATTCCTATTATAATGTAAAATCATTGATATATTTCAACATGCGAAAAATTTACAAAATTATTTGACTAGTTGAATGATCCATTCTTAACATTATAGCAATTTAACAATACTAATTACTAAAAACATATAAAGATTCTTTTTAGTGTAAGTAAGTTATAAATATTAGATTATAATGTAATTAATAAAAGCCACAAAATCAATTAAGCTTATATTAATATTATGAATGCATTTAGCAATAACTTCGAGTTAACTACATGCTTTTCAAAAAGATATGTTCAAAAAATTATATTCGTCGTATATTTTATACATTAATTTTTTGTGCATATGTAAAGCAAAATATTCTATGAAAATATATATTGTTACTAAATATTAAAATTTCCAATTCTTGACGTACACGTTTTAAATTGTAATTTTTTAAAAAAGTATTTTCTAATAATAAAGAACTGAAATATCAAAATTTCTTCAAAAATGTTGATGAACGACCGTAAACTTTAAATTAAATTCAACAGTTTTAATAATTATAGAATTTCAGAATAGACTACATTTTAAAATTCTTCATACGTAGAATATTTTTATTTAGTTCAGTTATATAAATAATACTGAAATTCTAAATATAAAAGTCTTGAAAATGCATATATGTTTTTACGAAATTATAATATTGCAATTTTAAGCTGTTTCATTGGAGCAAGGATAAATGTAACATAAAATTTAAAAAATTAAATAATATGAATATATAAAATATCTCTCTAGGGTGGGTGAAAATATATATAAATTCTAAAATATTTAAAATATAATTTAGGTAAGTCGAATGAAAATGATCAAACAACGATATTTATAAAATTCCTTTATAAATTTAAGCATTCAAATAAAATTAAGCCTTCCCCCTCGTTCAAGAAAAATAAAGATCGTCAATTCCTTACAAATTAAATTAATTTACCCCCCCCCCCCAGTCACCGCCACCCTGGTACATAAAAACCAATAAATTTGTTTTCTGAACCTCATTGCTAGCTGCATGGTAAATCAGTCATATTTCAACCCCAAGCGCATTGTTCGTTATCGGTGGAGAGTTTTGCAAAAATGTCAGTGTTTCCGCCCCCATCTGTATGCGCGTACATAGAAATTCGCCTACATCAAGGCTACGTTTTTATTTGGTTTTCTAAAAGTCAAAACAATATTTATGACTGAATGACACTGGTTAGCTCAATCGCTACATTTGCAACATAGTTGTTATTATTTCCCATTAGTCTACATACGCCTGATTGTAATTAGTTCCTGTAAAATACTAAACTATGTTTTAAAGAACGAGACCACTGTGAATTCGTTCTTGCAAGCATAGGGAGTGAGGACATAGCAATATCCCAAATCTAAAGCTTCGACCGTAAATATGCTCTTTGGCATGAACCGCCTTGGGGTAGGACTACCTGATGAATTATGGGCTAAATCAGGTAAACTTTCGGAAATACAACATCTGAGAAGCCTCCCATTCGGATATATTGTTAACTTCTTATATTGTATTGTATACAATAGTATGCAAATATCCACTTGTATTATTATTTTTATTAAAAAGTATTTTATCCATCTAAAATACAAGTGGACAGAACGATTTTTAGTGTAGCCATAAATAGAGCAAAACACATGTAACGTAGAAGCTAATATTTTATAAGAAGCACAACATATTATTCAAATTAAATACGGCATTATCTATTTAATTACGTTTCATTTTCTAATATATTAGCACTTATTTTCTTTTTATATCATGGAATTTCTCATGGAACTTTATTTCTATTCTCGAGGAAAAACGTAAATTGTACGATGAGTATATGTGTACAAATTATATTTTTATTGTTAATAAATATAATACGATATTAGCCTAAATTCATTACATTACTGTATCATTATAAAACTATAAAACCATATTAAAACTACAATAACCAACGTAAGTGTTTGCATAAAATAATCAATATTGATGTTTTAAATACATTATGCTATGTCTGGAATATATAAATACTGTTTCATTAGGACCGCTATTTCCGTTTTATTCGCCGATGAAAATGATGACAGTGGCTTTGTGAGTTAAACCTATTGTTATCCGGTTTCCTGGTTGTAAAAAATTCAACTAGCGAAATAAAAGAAAGTACAGCAACGTATGACGTTTGGATCTCACAGTTTATGTAAACATCTGAAGATGCAAATTGCGATTCTAATTGTAGTATGTCATACTTTGCAAAATTAAATATAAGCCCCAGACACTACGTAAGTTTAAAGAATATAAATAAACAGTAGGTTTCGTAACGCTGATACTTAATATTTATATTGACATTTAATTCTAATTGCTAAACATTTTTTGTGATCAACTTTATACTATCAAAATTTTTGATACAAATACCAATAATTATTTTTAAATTATATCTCGTTTTATTTATGTATTTAGTTTGTTTTTATTTTTTTGTTTTGAAATTTTATTGCGTATTATTTAAATATAAACATATACAAATCAAATAATTGTAAATATTACCCAATGCATATTAAAAATTGATGTTACATAATATTACATTACATTACATATAAAATAACCTTACTTAATATAAAATTAAAAATATTAAACGTAAATTCATTTCCTAATGTATTTATATCATTTATTTAAATTGGAGAAATTATTAAACAGCATAATATAATTTCATTTATTAAATAAAAATGTTTTGATCTTATAATATTTATTTCAGCAGCTTTGAATTAATTTTCATACAAAATTCATGATTTCGTATTTTTTATTATATATTTTTATACAATAACCAATAAAGATATTTTCTAAAATAGTGGTAAACCATATTCTTCAGATAATAGATTGTTTTACTAAAATAATTAAATATTGTTGATGAAGTAGGGGCAATTTGGTTACCAATAATGATAAATTACAAATATTTCGTCATTGTTTTTTTGCAATATATTAAATTCTGAAAAACAAATTATAAAAATATATACTATAGGATGATGCAAGATGAAATATTTTAGTAATCTAAGGATTATTCGTACGTATATATTTCTCATATTACGTACGGAGAACGTACATTTTTTACACATTAAAATTCGATAAAGTATTAAGAAGAATATTTATAAATTTTTAATTTTTACATTATTTGATTAAAATTCTACAAAAACTCTACGTTAAAAATGTACCGAGCCCGTAAAGTCCTTCCAGTTCCTTAATTGCATCATAAAAATCAGGTATAATTAACTAACATCTCGAATATTGCATAAGTGCTATACCAAACGTCTAAAGCAATAAGACATTGAAGCTTGACGGAATATAAGTAGACGAATTGAGAAGCCTGACTAGCTCCCGAGAATATGGCCCTCGTCAGAAGAGGGAGGAGAAAGGTCGGGACATCTTATTTCGTTTTTCGTTAGTACTCCAACCATTACCAACGTACTCGATGACAGTCTGATGGTCACTTGGGCGATTTCAGAATATCGCACGTACCTCCGGTGATAGGGATCCTGAAGCTAGTCCATGCTGCTCAGTATGCTACTCATCTCTACTTACACGTTTTTCCTTAATTAGAAACAATCCGAGGGACAAGATTAAGGGTCTTTCTGCGTACCATCTATGTTCGTGTTCGAATTTGGAAAATGTACCGATGGTCCCAGGCTATGGTCGTTTTTAAGGACCGACCTTGCCAGCCAAATAACGCCGTTTTTGGAATTTGAGTTTAAAACGGTTTTTCAACTCAGCGAATTAAATGTATAGAAAAAATCTTCTCCCGCCCTCCCGCAATTAATGACTGTTTCCTAAGTTTAACTTATTTTTGTCGTAAAGTGAGTATAATATAATATCTATAAAAGATAGATCTTTCTAAAAAAACATTATTTCTCTGTAAATTTCATCTTCACATTTTTGCAAGCAATTGTATATAATTTAATTAACGCGCGCGGGTTGCTAGATACCAGAAATCTGAGGAAAGCATTTTCCTATCGAAGGAGTCAATACTGACAAAAAATTCAATAATATTGAAATGTCGGCTACCTTAAATAATCGTTCAGAAAAGTTGAAATATTACAGACGTCGTCCCGAGTATGTAAACATACAAGAGGTAGTCTGAAGCGCGAAAAATTTCAAAGGATGCATCTTCATCTATAGGGCATTTAAACTCTGTAAGTCCGTGGCGTCTTTTGCCCTAATTAAGCAGAAAAGAAGGGTGGGACAAAGTAAGAATGAGTATACCGAAGAAAAATAAAAGGCGAAGACGAGGAGGCTTGCAAAGACCAGGAAAAACGTCCGAGTAGTCAGGTAAGAAACGGAAGGAAAAGCGAAAGACGTAGTAAGAATAAACGAAGATACGAAGTAAGATTAGCTGTGAAGAAAGATCCGAAATTGTCCATTTATGCCCCCCACGCAGATCCCAAAGAGGGTAAGAACATAACTGGAGACAGCTGTCTAAACTTATTGATTATTTTTGTCCAAATTAGCAATAAAAAAAACAAAGATAAACGGAGGACGCTGACATTCGCTCGACAGCGCTATCGTGTTCTCTATATTTTTCATTAGAAGATATGAAACAGACATAAGCGATTGTGATTGCACTATTACCCACGTCAATTGTGAACGAAAAGTTTATCTAATATCTATCGTAGATTAAAGAATAGCAATGAATAAAAGTTGGGATAAAAGGAAGTTATAATAAGATGCCAAGTATTTTTTTGTATCTTTCTTCAAGAAACTTGCTCTTAATATTTTAAGCAATCACTAAGTCGAATTGTTATTTATGTAATTTTTATCTTGGTATTTACTTGTGATGAAAAAATTACCACTAATAAATGGCCCAAATTTCTACGATTATGTTAAATATGACGCTGTTTGAATAACTTTTGTTAAATACTGCCATTTGAATATGGAATAATTCAATACAGTTGATTACTGTTTCAATTTATTGATTAAATTTTAATAAAATATCGCAGAATACACATATCTTTGGAAACGAGGATTTTATTATTCTAAAATCTGTAATAAAATAATTATACCTATAAATGATTGATTGTTCACTATTCGAATGAATTCTCTAAATCTACTCGACTGAATGTTTAAGTTTTTTGTTAACATATTTAATAATATGAAATATTAATATTATTTAATTTTAAGGAATTTTCATTTATATTCAGGAATTTATACAAATAAAACGTGTTGGATTGATTTGATCAACTTAAAATGTAGAAATATCAATCATGAGTATTGAATTTCGTGTGATTCAATGGAAGATATAATATTGTAAAAATCCTTAATAGTCTAAATCCCTAATTGAACAAAAAGAAATAAAAGGAGTCAAACGTGAATTTTTAATCCAAGTTTAGAACTAATTCTTGATTTATAGGCACACACACACACGTGTGTGTGCGTGTTTCCGCATTCTAAAGTCGAGAATATATGCATATGTATGCATATATGTTTAGATAATGCATGTATATGATATTATAAGCCATAATACGATTTTTATTTATATAAATTTTATTAGATTTATACTGTATTGTATTTTTTCCTTATGCAGCGTCTCAATTTATATATTTTAATATAATTTTTTTATTTTAATTTAATTTTAAGATAATTTTAATCTTCAATGTTATTAAAAACTTAACATTCTTTGCAAAAAACCAAAGGCTAAGGAAGTATATGGTTAATCAAATGAAAAAAAAGATGAAAATCATCAGAAAGAGGACATGTATTATTTGATATTCTTTAATCTAGCAAGCTCACTCGAATAATTTTCAAATATTTATGTTAATTATACTTAATTATAATAAATCATTTGATATTTTATGTAACAATGTACATTCTGAACAATTATGTTTTCGCATTATAATATAGTAAATAATAAAAAAGGGAGAAAAGGATAAGAACTCGAGTCAGAAAGTAACAAATTAATATTTAACTTATATAATTAAAAAGAAACCGATGCCGAAGGCGAGAATCCGAACGGGCGTGAGTCAAGCTCCGTTGAATAAAACACCCAAGACTCGCAGGAACATCAGGCAGAAGTAACAAACGTCGCTCAGCCTCGATCGAATTATGTTTGAAAAAAAATGTAAAAAAATGAGAACTCCATTGGCTTCCGCACTAAGATATGGAGAGGCAGTTGGCCTTTTGCAAGATCGCTAAGATTAACAGAAGAAAGGAAATTAACTCACAATTACCAATCAATGCTTCAAAGAGATTGTTTTTTACTTTATTCTCAAAGTTACCGAGCCTCAAAGCTGATGGCCCCATTGCGTAATGGCTGATTAATTCATTACCTAGTGTGTCATTCCAGTTTAATTACTCAAAGGCTATTACTGCGTCGATCTAACGATCATCGGTCGTAAGTGCGTAAGACGTCGACGTCGCGTACAAGATGTGGGATCTAGAGCCGTCAGCAGACTATTTCAAAGCCATCAGAAAAACAAGGATAGCAGTGACGATGTTATTTATCGTACTGTGTTTCGAGAAAAATGCTGCGAGTGGCGCAAAAGCTACGGGCGCGCGAGCGAAATGACAATATCGACAAAGACACGAAGAGACTCTCTCACGAGCCCTCGCGCGCACGCATCCACACGCACACGTAAACACATACGTGGAAGCAAACGCGCAACACTCGCCCCTCCAACAACACAAGCCCATAAGCGCGCTTATCTCTTATGAAAATCCTGTCTTACTCGTTGCATTAATTACCGATCCGCACGCGATAAGCGCGCCGAAAGCGTACGAGGCCGACTTAACCTCAAAATTAGTCGAGTCCACACATTACAGCGCGGTCGTCACCGTCACTCGTCTTTCCAAAACACGAGGTATCGCGATACAAAGCGATCGAAATTAGCCTACATGACGATCATTGCGCGTCGGCTGTTGAGAAGAAAGAAGGCTGCTCGCGCATGCGTCTCCCTCCTTCCCCGCGTGACCCGCCGCGTCGTCAAGCAGCCGACGAACCTCGTGTTTGTGTGAGGTTCGTACGTGTGAGCTCTCAGCGACACGGCGGCAGTCGACGGGGATTCGAATGTACGTGTACGCCTGCCTCTACCCGGAGCACGTAAGCGCCCTCGACGCTCGCATTGGCCAATCGGCCTCCCGAGACCCCAATGTAGATAAGCCGCTTTGGGCGGCGCACACGCACCCAGCTACACTGAGCCGCAGCGTTTTTGTGTAGGTAGGCGCGCGCACACGGGCAACATAACCTCTATATGCAAGCAACGCGACGCGCCGCTTCCCAGGCTTTAGCATCGATTTCCAGTCGGACGACCCGCAGCGCGAACGCTAAGGAGAGAGGGAAAGCGACTGCGCGAGAGAGACGGCAAAAGAGAGCGCGCGGAGAACCGTGCACGAAGAACACTCTCTCCCTCTCTCTCTCTCTCTCACACTCGCTCGCTCACTCACTCTCAAGGCCTGACTCCCTCGGCCAGAACGAGGAACGCGCGGTCAGGCTCGACTTTCAATACACACAGCCTCCAGAGAGTTAAAAAAGAAGGGGAGTCCGCATTTGCGGAGAAAAAGCGAGGCGGCGGCCCCGGCGCGCGAAATTCCAGATAGTAACCACGATCGCTGCCTGCCTACCTCCCTCGTCCCGCTACCCGCGCATCTCAGCATATATCCCCTCTCCTTTTTATTTTCAGTCGGTGTTCGCTCATAGGAACCAGCTGTATGAGAAGCGAGAGCCGAGGTTATAAGGGCCCTCCATGCAATCGTTCATCGGCGCCGTCGCCGTCGGCTCCTGCCAAGGCGGGGAAGTCGGAACGGCTGCTCTCGAGGATGCACAGAGGGGGGCCCTAACCTCAAAACCTCGCTTCATCTCACTTTATCCCCACCGCGTCATGGCCGTGGCTCCCCTTCGCATCACGCCGCGTTGCCATAACCTATAAGCGCACAGTGGGGGAAATACCAGGGGACGTCAGCGGAGGAGCCGAGCAAACGCAAGCTAGGCTATCTCTTTGTGTGCGTCGCGTTAGCGCGCGCGCAACCGTGTGTTGTGTGTGTATGCACTCTTGAATGACTGAGTGAGCGACTAACGAGTGAGAGAACCAGAGAGAGAAATACGAATTTTCAGTTGCCGAGGTATTACCGTCAAAAATGTTCCCTCTTATCTTGGGAATATAGAACATGTTTTTATGAAAGTGCCGAGCTATAATTGCTGTGGCGACGCGAAGCAACTTTGTCATTACGAACGAACTGCGCTCCAAAATCGAAAATATTATTGTTGCTCTAGAAATACTAAAAATACGAATGAGAGAGGTAACCAATGGTAGCCAACGACGTCATGCGATAATCCAATATAAAAGTTCGGAGAAGTGCTGATTTACATCGCGGTAAAATATTCATAATTTGATACGAGCAAAGACGCGCCCCTGTCGGGCGAATCAAAGTCGATCGGAAAATCTTGATAGGTCGCCTTACCGTCACGAGACCCAAATAGCGCGGTAGTTTGACCGTACGTAACGCACACGGGCATCAGTACTCTCACACGTACGCAACGGCCAGCCGGGAAAATCGACTTTCCGTTGCTGGCACAGAACACGGCACGCAACGCGCAGACCTCGGAGCTCGGCGTTCCCGTTTTCGCTCGGCAACTCTCCATCTCACTCGTACCCGCCTCTTGTCCGCCTCCCACTACGGCCTCACTGCTTTCAGCCTCGTCATCCTCGACGAGCGAGCGCGGCCCGTGAGAGAGCGAGATATAGGCGCGCGGATAAATTTAGAAAAAGTCTCCCAACTTTTTTTTATTGGGTATTCGAAACACCGTGGGGCAGTCTATAATTTTCCCTTTTTTTTCTATTCCAACTTTATTTCAAAATTATATTTAAAAAATCTAAGTGCCCCACGTCCTTCCGTTCCCAACTTTGACCGTCGGCTCATTTGCTCGTTCGTTCTCTCTGTCTTTGTCCCTCTCTTTTACTCTCTCTATAACTCTCTCACACGATCGTTTGATCGTTCGCTCCACTTGGAGAACGTACAAACACTGAATGAACAAGGACGGAGTACAGAAATTCCGCTGAAGCGAGCAAAAATTCCAATTCAGCGAAGAGCCGAGCGTAGTGCGAGAGGGAAAGACAGAGAGACTCGCTCGAACGCTCATAACCTAAAAGCGCGCGACGACATCACGAGGAGTCGGCAAAGAACGAGCTTTATGCGATCTCGAACCTCTCGCTCGCTCTTGTGCGGGGAACAGCTCCGCCAACTGACAGCTCAACGGTCGAAATTTTCGTACGTATATAATGCAAAGCGGCCGCGTCAGACGGCAGCTAGAGAGCGCGCGCACGTACGAGAAAGAGAAAGAGAGTGAGAGAGATAAAGAGACGAACAAGGACGCGAAGCGGGGAGTAGGTGCTCCGACGGTGGTGGTAAATCGACGGTATACCCGCCTTAAGCTGGCGCTCCACTACTATTGCATTTTATTTCCCTTGTGTTTTTCCTCTTCATTTACGATCGCTCACGGCTACGCTTCTATGGGCCTTTGTAAATGTAAACAAGATCTTTCAGGGGCGGCCGCACGTGTGCTGTCGGACGCGCAACGTGAGCGAGGGGAAAAGAGAGAGAGATGATGTCGAACCGCGTCTATGTTCGCATCGGGACACACCGAGCAATTCGCCTACCTTTTTATCGCTTACACGCGCCTGATGATCACGGCTGCGCTTTTCATAACTATAGATGCGCTGGAGATGAAGGTGCGCGGACCGGCGTCCGCTATATCGGACGCTGCAATTGGCCAGGCGTGATGTAATTAACCGATCCGATCACTCGCTTACACCGGACAATGACGGCTGCCGTATATTTAGAATTTCAAATATAACCCTAAATGCAGATGTTTTTAGATGGCTACGACTGCTGTACACAGTGTTTCCGCACTCGCGCGCTTACGTATGTACACGCAAAAAAAAATTAATATACGTTTGTGCGCATATATATGTACAAAAATGTGTATAACCCGAGACGTACACGTATACGTGCTGCATATTATTTTAGCGAATCACGGCTCAATAAGCCGCAATTTTTGCGCATCAAAATTCGGCCCATTATAATATTATTCAGCTTAGCAGTCGTGGGTGAATAGGTACGTAATATTACATTGCAATACCGGCTCACCGGAAAATGCAATGAGCCCGCGAACGGCTAAAAAGTACGGCTTGTACTTTATAGCGAGAAGAGGCTCTTGCACCGTGCGATCGCTCTCCACTTCTCGGCTACAAGTCTTACGAACGTTGAGCTCCCATCGACTGCGCAATTGGCCGAGCGTTGGAATAACAAGAGTCTAGTGTACTGGGCCTTTCGTTTCGTCGGGCCTCTATTAGTGCGCTTAATGCTTACTACGAGTAGCGAGGTGAGCACTCTTAACTTGGCATTGGGGCCAGGGCTCGGCGGAACATCGTCATATTCCATTCCTTCGTTGCGAGGAAACCGCCCGCCACTAGCCATTGCCAGCCGTTGAGCGTTCGCTCGCTCTTCTCTGACTCGGTGGATGCGCGCCTTAATCGGCTCCGTGCACACGTACACTGGTAGCGGCGATAGTGGCGTGGTTTGGTAGTAGTGGTGGTGAAGGTGGTGGAGGTGGTGGTGGTGGTGGTGGTGGTAGGGGTTGTGGCGGATGCGGTGGCGGCAGGGGCCGAGATGGGACGATGGGTGGGACGTCAACGGACTGGTTGGTGGGTAAGGACTGGCACGGTGGGGGCAGCCGCTCGTGAATAGCGGGTGCGAGCGAGAGGGGCAGAGCTTAGTCGGGTGCGCGTGGCGCCATCTGGCGGGACGGCCACACTCACCCGCTTAGCTCGTAAGCAGCAGCAGTCCGACGAGATCCGTCCGTGCGGTGGAGCGGAGTCGTATGCGTGCGAGAGAACGAGTCAGTCCAGCGAGAGAGGAACGGAAGGCGCTCTCGGGATTATACGATATAGAGAAGTGGTGCGTGGCCCGTCCGCTCCTGCGACCGACAACACGAGCAACAGCACTACGTGGGTGTGCGTGCGTGCGTGCGTGTGACAGGGAGAGAGAGAGAGAGAGAGAGTGAAGTAAGGAGACGGGTAGATAGAGAGACCGATAGGTAGATAGAGGTAGATAGGTTGATTGATAGATAAGAGCACTAGGTTCCTTGAGACTCGGTGATCCTTTTCGCGTTTATTTCATCCTTGCTTGTTTCTTCGTCAGCATTGGATGCGAGCTGAGCCAGCGAGCAAGCAAGTAAGCAAGCAAGCTAGCAAAAACGTAATCGTTATCGTCGCATCCTCGTCGTCATCAGCACCTCGGCTGCCGTCGCCGCAATCGCGCTAGCACCCAACGCACACGCACGTTCTCCCGTTTGCTTTTGCTCTCTCTCTCTCTCTCTCCCTCTCTCTCTCTCTGTCTCTTATTCTTTCTTTGACACTGGGAAACGGAGTGGTGCGCGCCTGCCAAGCGCGCCTCTCTCCGTCTCTCGGCGAGGTCGCTCGCGGTACCGACGAGGCTCGAGCACTGTACTACGTTGGAGGCTCGGGGAAGCAAGCGAGGGATCCCTCTCGTTCTCTTCTAACCTCAATTGGAACGCGCGCTCGCCCCCACGTCTGGTCTGGCCCTCGCTGTCGCGCGAGTCGACCGCTGGGATTTAAACGCGCTTGGGTTGTGTGCTCGCGCCTCTGCTCGCGCCCCTGTGTCACTGAAAGCTACTACACACATACCCAATCATATAATCGGGCATCCACATATGCCTATGCATAAGTGCATGCGTACACGCGCCAAAACATTACTCAATAACTAGTTATATATATATATATATATATATATATATATATATATATAAATAATTGAATAAATAAATAAATAAGTAAATATATATGTATATATGTGTAAATAAATATTCGCATATATACGTAGATAATACGCGGGCGGTGTTGCATATGTACATGTGCCTCGAGGTATAAATAAATCTTATGTGTATGTGTATAGATTGAAGGAAAGAGAGAGAGGACGTGGTGGAGGTGGAAGCGAGAGTGCAGGGGCAGATACGCGCCACTGCTGACTAGGCACGAGCAACAAGAACGAGCGAGAAGGAGAGCGAGAGAGCAGGAATTTCTCGCACGGCATTGGTGTCCGTATGTACGTGTGCTTACGTACTCTCCCTCTCTCTTCATCTCTCTCTCTTACGCACACGCGCTTACATACTGCGGCGTGGATCGTTGCATGCCGTGGAGAAAGAGGCTAAGAGCGTAAGGGATACGTAAGCGTCGACGGGACAAGCCCGTAGAAGGCCGAGCTGGTGGGGGAAACCAACCGCTGCAGCCGTGGAAGAGGTAGGACGGACGAGGAGGTGCCCTGGTGTGCCACCTTCCGGCGCCCGCCTGCAACGTTCGACGCAGAGCGAACCCGCACGCGCACAGCCACGGCGAAGAGGATAGAGCGAGAGCGCGCCGTTGAGCGCAGAGGAGAGGAAGAAGAGAAATAGAGAGAGAAAGAGGGAAAGCAAAAGAATAGCAATAGCAATAGCAGCAGCGTGTGCTTTGCGTTTTAACGTAGAAACAGGCGCGCGCTGTTCGCGGTGCTGTTCGATAGGCAGTAGCGTTTTGGGGCCGCAGCCTTCTTCGTTGTTACATCGTGATTGTTTGCGCGTGTGCGTGTGTGTGTCGCCTAGCACGGCAACGCGCGCGCAATGGCTTCCGTGAAAGATACGGCGACTTTCTTCGCCGAGGGCACGGCCAGCCAATTTGAGCACGTACTCAAGCTCTACCCGCAGGCGCTGCGACTCAAGGCCGAGAACCACAAGTCCAAGAAGTCCGAGGAGCTCATCAAGCTCGACAACTGGTGAGTAGTGCCTATGCACGTAAGCGCACTTAAAGGGCCGTAGGGACAGTAGGGGATAGCGAAGGACGATGGAACGATAAAACGCGCGGCGGTAGGAGGTGGAGCCGCGGGAGGACGGGACGTTCCCCTCCGTCCATTCGCCTTTGGCGCGCGCGCGCCCACTCATTCCCAAACCCTTTTCTCATACGCACGCGGTCGGTTCGGCCGAACCTCATCATCATCACGCGGACAATGAACTCCTTAGGGAGGTAGGTCCACCACTTTTCCTCGGCTTCGGGCGCGCGCGTCCTCCCAAAGACTTGCTGGACGGGCAGAAGGGGGGGCTGTGACGCTTTTTTCTCTGCCGTGAGGATCGCGAGCAACGCGGTGGGGGCTTCCGCCGCTATCTCTTCGATCGCGAGAGAGAAGGAGCAAGACGCGTCACGATCCGCTCGCGCTCTGTCTCTCTGTTTCCCTCCCTCCGCCCTCTTTCCTTACCGTTGGTGGCGACTCAGCCCACCCCCTCGCATCTCCCACTTTTACCCGTTGAACTCGCCCACTCCTCGCGGACGAAAACCGAGCGTTTTTTTTGTTTCTCTCCCTCTGTTTTTCTTCTTATACGTCGTCTTGTTCTGTATCTCGACGGTGGCGGGCCGTTCTTGGAAGGGGTTGACGCCGGCCGGCAAGGAGCGCGGAACGGTAACGTGGGAAGTGTCGCCTCCAACTCTCGGGCGTATTATTTGCCTCAGCAATACACTTGCTTTGTGTCATTACCAAGGAAGTATTGGCATTCGTACGTTATTTGCCGAAACGGAGCCGCCACCGCAGCCACCCTCTTATTTTTAACTAGCGTTCGGCAGACAATATGTCGATCGTGAATTATTACGCGCCGCCGTTTTTATCCTTCATCATTAGTTCGCACGGCATCTCGATGAATCTGCTACTTAGACGAGCGCCGCTCAGAACTTGAATTCTTGCCACGTAAACAAAGCACCTTGTGACCCTTAGCGCTCGCTCCGTAACTCAGCAGTCAACCCTTACTTCCTTCCATCGTTCTCATATTTGCTACTTTTTTTGTTCGGTTTTGTTCTATCTTTTTTTCTTTATATGTGTATGTATGTATGCGCGTGCGCGCGTGTGTGTATGCGTGTGTCGAAACCCGGACAGGACTTTACAGGTCGAGCGATAGTCGGTAAATGTTGCCGCCGACGCTCACGTCGTTCGCCCAACCCTTTTCCGATGCATGAGCGAATGGTTCGTGCGCCTCGACCGTAGACCTCGACGACGACGGCGACGACGACGGCGACGACGACGGCGACGACTTCCCTCATCTGTTACCTCCTCCTTGTATTTGTTTCTTGCTCTCTCGCTTCGTCTCGCTTCACCTCACCTCACCTCACCTCACCTCACCTCACCTCACTTCACCTCACTTCACCTCACCTCACCTCACTTCACCTCATCTCATCTCATCTCATCTCATCTCACCTCTCTTTACCTCGCCAGACCGTCTCATATTACCACACCTTACCTCGCCATACCTGGTCTGGCCTGGCTATACCACGAGGTGAGAGCGTTCGATCCTGCATTGTAGGAGTGGCGTTACGAGACCTACCGTCGTCGCCTATAGATGCTTTTATCTTCCTAAGGTACTCTCTCAGCACACCGCGTTCTATAATTTACGACTAATTACGCAGTTGATGCGTAATCGCTGACCTGCCTAATCCAACTGCTTTCTTCATCTAGCGGCATTGGTACAACTTCTTGTTAAAAAATTGCTCCCTACTGTCCAGATGGATAATTGCGTTCAAAGAGGCGTCGATCGATCTCTTCAATTCGTTTCACGTTAATGCTGAGAAGTGCGAAGCGACACTCCTAACTGGTTATATCCCTTTATGATGTTTTTTCCGTAATGCAAAATGCAATAAAAAATCTAAAATAACGTATAAATTTTTTTAATGAATTATCTTTAAATTAATTTTTTAGCTTAATTAATGGTTGTACACTTTAAGGAAAAAAATGGCAAACAAACGACGACTTTATAACGCGTATTTTTAAATAAGATGACTACCTATAGCGCTTGGTAATTTTACCGCTGACACGGCTGGAGGATGTGCGTACTTCCATTAAAGAAAAACTCATCATTCTAGGGGCCCGGTTGTACCACCTCGTAATTCAAGCATCAAAGTAAACGCGAAAGGGGTGAAGGGAGTATTTTTTCTTTTTTCATTTCCTCTTTGGATTGGACGACAGATACAATTTTTAGTAAAAAATGTTAATACCCTGCTGTTGGCTACATGAGTTGGAAACTAATGGAATCATGACTTTCTTCACTTAATAAAAAGTTTTTTACATAATGATATTAAAATTTCTGTTTAACGCGTGAAAACCGCGTTCGCGACACTTGTGCCCATTCGATGATCAAATTTAAAATAATAAATCTCAAATTCATTAATTTCCATCTTCGAAAGTCGTTAAAATACATAATAGAATTTTTATTAAAGTATACAATACTGATGCTTCATATATATAAATACATATATAATTAAAATAAGCGTGATCCTTGTTGGCATCGGGCACGCTTCTAATAAAAAGTAGATTGACTAGAAGATTGTTTTTAAAAATCTAACCATGATAACCATGTTTATCAATCCTAAGAAATTATAAGAATGGCGCACATGTGTCTCACTGTTTCATTCACACGGTGGAATTAAGGTTTCGCAAGTCGCTTTTTTTTAATTTTTCTTATTCTTTTCTTTATGACTAGCATGAGTTTTACGACAATTACCATTAATGTATTCAAATACAACTCTCATTGGCAATTAAGAGATGTACAGTATCATATTAATAACAATGTTGTAAACACATATGAAAGCTAAAAAATTCATATAAAATAAAAACCAATAAACCATTTGAATATTCGAGTTAATAACTGAAAATAAAATTGAATTAGAGTTGTCATGCGCATAATGATCAAGCTTATATTCAAAGTATAAGAACACAGTAAAAATAAAATTTATGTAAGCCTTAGTCACTATATATCCTTATCAATAAATAAATAAATGACGAAATAATTTTTATGTAATAAACAAAGTGTCTTTATGGTAAATATATTTTACGCTAACGATACTACGTTTTATGGTGAGTCTTTACTATTAAATTGCTAGCAAACGAAATGAGTTAGTTATTTCATACCAACTATTGACTTATGTTTTGTACCTTATTTCGAATTGCAAGGAAATTTAGAGGATAGTCGAAAAGTTAACAAGTGTTAAATTTCTGCTCATTGTCTTCGGTTTTGTTTTCCTTGCAATGCTGTAAATTTATTTGTATTGTAGCGTAACGAAAATTACGTCCCCTGTCAAGTAACGTGTTTTTTTTATCGCAACCCTCGAAACTCGTAACCCGTACTATTACAAGAAAATGTCATATTAGAAACATACCGAGGAATACCATTGCATCATCGATAATAGCCACGATTATAAAAGTAAACATCATTAAAATGGATGTGAAGTGAGGTTAACTACGCGTAAAATTCGTCGTTCATCCCTCGTAACGCGAAACCCGAGTGAGGCAAGGCATAGCCTTTAGCATCGAACGCTGATGAAGTGTTTACGGGTTGAGACGAGAGGGCACGAGTAGGATGGACAGAGTACGTCTGTCTTGCAAAAATAATCGGGACGAGCACGCGTTGTCATCTCGACAACACTGGCGCCAGACTGTACAACTCGTTGCGTACATGCTCCCTTTGTACCGTTCTTTTCATTCTCTATTCCGGTGGCTTATGTATGCCGGCTGCGTGTTGGTGAGCGCGCTTGTGTGTCAAGGTTACTTACGAGATCTCTATCTCTATTCCTCTTAGCCTGGCTCGCTCTCATCTGCAGGTCGATTACGTGTCGTGCGCGACGTTCTCGCTTCTTTTATCTTTTATTCTGTCTTCCTGGTGGCTGCTTTTTCTTTCTTTTTTTCCTTCGATAATGACATTCGGAATGAGTTATTATTCTCGTTCTGGACGCTGTGGTTACTTCATTTTCAGCGTTCCTAGCGGGGAAGGAAAGTCACTTGGCTCTCGGCGATGTTTATTTGTTTTTCTTTTACGGGTACGTTACGAGGTACCGATGCGAACGCTTTTTTTTGTTTGTTTGCGGAACGAGCCTTAGAATTGACATTGCATTCGCGTAACAGGGCAAAACGATATTCAAGTTTCATTCCAAGCCTTTTTATAACTCTTCAAGTGCTTAAATCGATATTTATAACGAAATAGACGAATTCCCGGATATAATTATGATTTTTATCCTTTTTTTTTTACAAGGGATTTTGAAATTTCCGGACGAGTTTTGTCTTTTATTATTGAAATTATTATTCCGTTAGGCCCTAGTGGCCGAATTAGAGTATCAACGCCCTCATAAAAACGTCAAGAAATTGACGAGCACATAAATTTTACAAATTATGATATTGATATTGATGTATTCATTATTAAATACACATTTTGGCAGAACTAATAATTCATAATTATGGAAATTAAAAATTGAAAATGAATTTACCACAAATAATAGATATTTTACATTACGTAATTTAAACTTTTTTACGAAACAACGATACTATTTATTGAAACGATTTTCAAGATTTACAGTACTTTTTATATTTCTTACGAGAAATGGAAAATTAATATATATATAGTAATAAACAGCGTTAATAAAAAAGAACCAAAACTTATAAAATTATATTTAAATTATTATAAATCATTTAATTTTATGTATCTATTGTTAATATTAATTTGATATTAAACTGTTTGTTTCAGGTATCAAAATGAGCTTCCAAAGAAGATCAAATCTCGTGGAAAAGACGCTCATTTGAATCACGAAGAGCTAGTGCAGACTATGAAATGGAAGCAAATCGTAAGTTCCCGTATATAATAAATTATTTTTTATTATATATTGATGTGATAAGTCGATCACATTCAAAATCACACAGATGAGAAAAATGTCTTCCATTAGTAGTTTAATACATTTTAAAATAACTTTTCCAAAAATAATGTTTTATGCATAGCAGTTGATAATATTGAAATAAAAAATGGTTTGCTTAACGTATATTTATTTGCGATAACATTGATAAAATTTTACTATAAAAAAATGAGTCGGCAATTGTAGCAAAGAAAAATTAAAAAGGCATCATACATCCATTATTGATAATGCATCAATAGCTATAATTGTTTAAATTTTTAATAGAGTACGGTAGATAATGTACGTCTAATACTTGTATCTTTACTTGGATAAATTTTGAGAAATTTTAATTACGCATCTATGTTTTCTTGAATAAGACAAGTTGTCAGTTAATATATATATATTTTTTTCAACTAATTTGTACATATAACTTGAATCAATGTAATAAATTATTACAACGAATAAATTTACTTTAATAATAGACACATTCATATTAGCGCCAATCCAAGCTACCTCCCCCCTCCCCCAACAGTAATTTTATAAAAAAATTGTCATTAAAGTCCTACGTACGTATTAAAATCTTACATAGATCTGTATTATTTATGAATTCATTTCTAAAGTGATAAGATATTGGGTCTGTATCACTGTAATATTTTACTGTATATCTTCGGCTTACGAGTAAACCAACGATTAGTCGAAAAATAATTATCCAACCCCGGATTGGTATATCGCTCAAGGCGCGCGGTAAAATTTTCAATCCCATAAATAACGAGGAGCGCGCGTTCGAAGTAGAACTAGAAAGTGATAAGAGTCGTAAAAGGTTTGCGGTGTGCGAGTGAATCCCAACACGGAAACTTTAACTCTCACAACCTGTGCCGTACGAATGAAAGTAAAGTGCCCTCTTGTTGCCACGTGTGTCCGCAGCGCGGCAAGTTTTACCCGCAGCTGTCGTACCTGGTTAAGGTGAATACGCCTCGGGCTGTTATGGCCGAGACGAAGAAGGCGTTTAAGAAGCTGCCGAACCTCGAGCAGGCGATCACGGCTCTCTCGAACCTTAAAGGCGTCGGCACGACGATGGCCTCGGCCCTCCTCGCAGCCGCCTCGCCCGAGAATGCTCCCTTCATGGCCGACGAGTGCCTCATGGCCATACCCGAGATCGAAGGCATTGATTATACGACTAAGGAATATCTCAATTTCGTACAGCACATTCAAAACACCGTTGAGAGGCTCAACAAACAGAGTGAGTAAACGCTTCCTGTATGTTCAAATTCATTGGTGTGGATGGGCGTTGATGACAGGAGCAGACTCTCCTTATCATTTCACCCGATAATAAGCATTTAAGAGCTTAACCGCTATGGTCGTACTAGAAATGAAAGGGATGTAGCAGTGGAGTGGGTGGGCTGTAGGTACGAGTAGTCCGGGTAATGTTCTCCAATTCAATTTCGGTTAATTAATATGGATTGATTGAAGGTCTATTGTAGTCGGTCGCGCACTGTCTTTAAACATCTTCGGTGTTTGAATATTGAATCTTAGGCGATTTTTAAATAACAAGTAAATCTTGTGTGACATTGACAGAGCCCCATGCGTTGGCTCTTTGAAATGATTTTCATAGAAACTGGGGACAGGGAAAAATATTTGTACGCAACTAATAAGGATTCACGTAAGGTTTACGTGCTTGTGATTGCCCAAATATTCAAATTTAATCACGTTCAAACCGGGCTAATGATAATTTTCAATAGAATAAAAATGTAATTTCGAAGCTAATACGCACTATTATATTTCAATAATTATCGGAGATGAGAGAGGTTTTCAAAGATTTATTTCATAAAATTAGCGTAATTTTTTAGGGCATTTGAATACCGAGAGATCTTCAGAAACGTACACATTACACATGCAAAAAAGAGCGTGTTTATATCTATATTATCTAATAGATTTCTGGATGATCCGCAACTGACGCGTTAATCCAATATTGAATATAATATTAATAAAATAATTATTTGTAAATAATTTCCACGTCTGTACAATATAAATATAGTAAATAAATCAAAGGTTACAGTCTTACTTTCATAACATAATCTAATTTATTATAGAAAATAAAAAAAAATGCAATAAAAATTGTCATATATTATTGTCATATATTATTGTCATATATTAATTGGGTTCATCCTATACATACTACATTATTTTTACACTATCTGTCACGTAAAAAATGGAAACACGAAAGGAAAGAGACAATCGTTTATATATATATTTGTAAACAAAATTGAATTTTTATAAGAACATTATTTAATTTCTCATCTCATTATTTTCAATTAATTTACCAAAATACAATCTACGTATTACCCCTAATTCGTTTCTAAAAATGGTGAAAGCTCGGACCGCAAATGCTCCTTTTTGACGCAGTCCAACACGTAGCAATTGAGGATAATTAATATTAAAATCGAAAATAAATTCGACTTACACGCTTGGCCCTATCCGTTCCCTGTTGCAGACACAAACGGGAACTCCTGGAGTCCGCATCGCGTGGAGCTCGCATTGTGGACCCACTATGTCGCCTCGGAATTGAAGCCCGAGCTGCTGGACGGCATACCGGAGGGCGTCGCCACCGAGAACGGCAACTCACACCCGGCGAGCAACGGCGAATCTGCCCAGGAGCCGGCCTCTGACGATAGCAACCAAGAGCCGCTATTGTCGGGAGGCCTCGTCGCGGTCAGTAACAATAGCAGCGGTGCCGTTGCCTCGGCTACGAGCTTCCCAACAAGCAATAACGGTAACGCAACAGCACCCGTCGGTGCCATTACCCAGACTGTCGCCAATGGTAAGGCGCCCACCGCCCCCACGGCTGCTCTCGACGACAATAGTACCACGACCTCCTTTACCGAGGATTCGCTTGACAAACCGTCGACGCCCGCGGGTGCCGTGACTGCACCACCCTGTTGCGACGATACGAACGACTCGCTGCCTACGAACGAGGACAGCAGCAGTAATGCGACGCCGAGGCCAACGGATGAGAGCGAGGCGGCCACCGAAGAAGACAGCTCCCAAGATTCGGTGCATGAACCCCCTTCGAAGAAGAGCAAGAAGTGACCCGGCGCGGCTCCACGAGCGAGGACCGCCGCCAAAGCCGACGCCGATATCCTGCTCTGATCGCAAGGCCACCGACCACTAACCGCAACCGCGATGATGATAAGCCTTCGATTAATATCGCTATTGTTCATCGTTCATCAGCATAAGCAACACCAGCATCAGCAGCAGCAGCAACAACAACAACAGCAACAACAACAACAACAACACAACAACAAAACCGTTGCCATCACATCGTCATCAGCGTCATCAGCCTCGTCATTGTCGTCATTGTCATCGTTTTCATCATCCTCATTATCATCATCGTTATCATCATCATGGAGAAAATTTTAAGCTTGCCTGACGATGGTCTGAGGATGTGGATTAAAAGCGTGTATGAAAGAAAAAGAGAGTGAGTGAGAGAGAGAGAGAGAGAGAGACAGACAGACAGACAGATAACAAAAGTAAGGGCAAGGTGGGGTATTTTTCACCAGATGGTTAAATGTATACATATATAAGCAAATTAATTATATGTACACATGCGTACGTGATTCCGAGCCTGAGCTTATACTGATGGCGATAAATGCTTGAGACGCGGCAGGCATATGTATTGAATTTGGGCACCAACCGCACTGCAACAATGGAATTTGAACTTGACCGTACTATTGATAGTGCGTACGTCGTAACCCATTTTTCTTTTTGTCTTCTCTCGTACGAGCAGCCGTTGAAGATGAACGAAGACAATGCTGTGGACTCATCACCAACAACAGTAGCAGCTGCGTAAATTGCACAGATGCGTCACTGTTCTGATACTTCATTTTTCTTTATTTTCGTCGATGTCTCCTCCGTTTGCTGATCAATTCGCCCGCAACTTTTATTCCTCGTGCTTATAATTGCGACGGTACACTAAATGCGCAATCCTCTTGACCGGGCCCTTGACTTGAATCATAATCGAGGCAAATTTCGAGGAAAATCTAATTAAGCACGTATAAGTTTCATGACAAACTACTTGTAGATTCTGACCAATTTATTTTTTGTTTATTTGTGCGTATTATTGTTTTTTTAAAGCGCTTGTACACGCACCTCTGGTGATCTGCAAACGAAGGGTACATAAAAGATGTTATACAGTTGCGCTTTTCCAATGAGAATACAATCGTCATACCCATCCATATCCCGATTCCACCCTGATGAAGACAGAGAGAGAGAGAGAGAGGCGAGAGAGTATGTGTGTGCGAGCTTGTATGCAGGGAGCGTAGAATTAGAGAAAGAGATGATATGATAAATTATAATTATAATGTAAAGATTACGAGTTTTGTGCAAAACATGGCGACAAAGGCGGTGGCGCTGAATATTACGATAATATTAAAATAATTAATAATAACGATAATCTTAAATACTACCGAATCATTACCATAATTTATACACCTAAAGATTGAAAATAGAGAGGGGGAGAGGTGGGAGAGAGAGAGAGAGAGAAGTAATGAAAAGAGTAAGCAAATATTCAAATGATGCAGAAAAAAATTAAAAAAAAAACAAAAAAAGAATACGTTGCACGTCGGAATGTGTTGCATAAAAGCAAACCAAATATCTTATAAGTAAACATTTAGAAACAAAAGTAATTGCGGGTTTATATTATTGAAAATGAAAACTGAAAACAATAATAAGAGCAAAAAGTCGGGAAATTAGTAACACCACAAAAGAGGTTATTGTTTAGAGGGATTGAGGTTGTTGTATAGACGATTAACAATAAATAGAAGGAATATTGAACAAAAACAAAACTAAGTAAATCATTCATGACACAGGGCAAAAAAGAAAGGTAAGATGATAGATCTGCGTAACACACAAACGTAATCGAAGGTTCTGTATAGGAATTTAACTAGTATTTTTGCATAATGTCTAAATAAAGAAAAAATGAGTCTATGTGTGCGTGAAAACAGAACGTAAGATGAGTGTTCATTAATGAATCGATGAGTAGAACCGATTTAAAGTATACAAGGTGGAGTGAGTGCTGCGACACATGTATATGTGGTATGAAATGGCCGGTGAGCGAATGTAGTGGTTCGGTAACCCCGCCCTCCCCCCGATCTTTCGCCCGTAAGCGTTCATTAAAATTATATATATATATATATTATATTATATTATATTATATATATTTGTAATTTAGTGGGCACGAGAGGAACGTACACGCACACGCTCACACAAGCAGTCCAAAACGGGTATATAACCAGCAATATGAAGTTCGATTCACTGAGTCTGCCACAAGTAGCTACGAGATACCACACACATTTGCAAAGCAAACAAAGTACTGTGAAGTAAAATAAAGCTAACGAATAAAAGGGATAAATAGGTAGCGCAAAGTGATGCTAAGGATATGGAGCTGGAAAACAGGATAACAAGAAATTAACGAGATGAAATTTGTATGTACGTTGTGCTTGGACATCCTCTGAGTCAACTTTGATTTATAACGCGATAAGGGGAGGCGGGGGACTATGGAGAACTTACGTTTTTCGCGGCGTAAAGGTAAAGCCCTCTAGCGATGTAATAAACACATTTATTTGTCACACCGTAATTATTAAATATATTTATTTAGTGCCTAATTCATTCCGGAGAGTCGAGTCTCCTATCCTCTACCCTCATGTGCGCGTTTATTTCCCCTCTTACTTTTGCTTGATTTTCGATCTTCTAATTTCCGGCTTCGATGATTAATATAGCCGCAGTCCTGCGCCAAAGATGCAAAAAAGGTGTTGTTCGTGTATATTCGATGCATTCTCGAGAAAAACGGAAAAAGATGGAGACAATGATTGATCTTATTAATAATTATTTTTTATTTTTTTATTATATAATGTGAATGAACTATTTATCTATCGCATTGTTCTGAGTCACAGTCTTCCTATTTTTCCCTATTATCACTTTATTCATTATTTCATTCTCGTGCGTGTGTGCGTGCAAAACATTCCAAGTCTCATCTTTTTTTTTAATTTTTTTCATTTTTTACTATGACTACTTATAATTATTATCATTATGATATTATTCTTATAATAATAATTATTATTATTTAATTCTCTTTTCCCACCTACAAATATGTACGAATATTTTTAAATAATATGCAAATGAATAAACGAAAAAAATTTATTGTCATTTAAATTTGTACAGAAACAAGGAAAGTAGGGAGGGTACAACGTCCTTCAACTTTCATTCGTTTCGTTTTCTTTTTCCCAGTCTTATTAATCAGTCTTACGACACTTGAGAATTAAATTGCCTTACTGTCTCCTTTGTCGAACCATCAAAATTATTTTCTTTCATAGCAAAGGGAAATGAGAAAACGATATAACTTTAATGCACACATTGAGATTATTCAATTAAAAAAACGAAAAGAATAACGCTTTAACCCGCATTAGTCTGACTTGTGAAATAACTTGCACAGCTGCTCCGATGTTTGAAGTGAATAAATGTACGAACAAAACAAAAATCTTACCACTTCACACATCAATTGTTACTATTCCCTCGCCATTCATTCAAATAATTTACAAAATTAACTTAATTAAGCAGATTTCAATATATAAAACGTATTTCACCATTCATGTGTAAATTCTTTTATACGAAGGCATTCATAGACACTGGAAATTATTACGAAAGCTTTGACTAATGGATAAAAGCAGATTTGGTTCTGTTTTTGTGCTTGATGTTACAATCGACGCACGAATAATAACGATATAACGGAAAGAAAATTTGAAAAACAAAAAATCAAGTTGTCGCTAAGTATTCACAGGATCTAAATATTCTATCAAAACAATAGGAGCACTGCCATGAGCCGCCAGTAAAATGAATTTTAAATGCTGACTGAGTCGATAACGATCTAAGGTCCTGAACTGAGATCATTAATTACTGCTTTTGGAAGACTTCGTTTCTTGATCGCGGGGGATATCGATATTCAAATATTAATTACGTATTACGTTACTTAATTTATTATGATTATTATTAGGTCGAGCTGAAGTAAAGGTCGATTTCATTATTATGACACTTTATTTCTTTTAAGGGCTGTTCGTTGAGTAAATTGTAATGATTGCGAAATATTTTTTCCAATTTGTTTTTCATTTATTAACGTTATATCGCTAATGTTAACACTGAATCGGTGATATTTGGAATGGTATTACCTTTACGATTTACTTACTCTTTATAATAGAGCCTTTCGTGTTAATCGCTAGTCGGTTCTCTCTAAAAATTTTAGAGTGAGTTTTTAACTCTAAACTGGTACGATGAAAATTTCCATTCTAATTATATGAAACGACATTAAATTTTCGTATACGTGATTGTGTATGTGCACTAATAAATAACATACGTTTTAACGAACGTTTAATTATGTTGATTTGCGCTTTAGTTAACTCTCTAATATTAACTGGATAAAATTGAAAAAAATTGCCTTATAAGGCATAATCTAGCTCAGCATAGTCACTCTACTTTAATGTAATAAATATCCACTGTAACTAAAATTGGACAAATGTGTTTCAGTAAAGAGTGATCCTTAATTCCCGTTAGTGTGGAATCCCAGTCTAAAACATTTAGAGAGATTTTTCTTATCCCTCGAAGAGAATATTATCGCAAGGAAACATTAATTTAAAAGACTTTGCGTTATATTGTACCTTAAACAATAAGATCCTAAATAATAAAAGTAAAAAAATATTAAAAAAATATAAAAATTAAGTAATTTATATACATACACATACCTAGCGCTGAATATTATAAATTTAGATATTTCACTTATGGCCTTAAAATATAAACAAAATAGAGCGAGAGGTTAAAAGGCGAAAGAAATAAAGGAATAAAAAAGTGAAAAAGGAATGTTTTGAAACTTTTTATTTTTCACTTTACGCCGTATATAGTCGGTGCATTTTTAATTCCATGTTCTCTGGATTCACGGAGAAGCATTAAAGGGATAATACAAGAGAAAAGAAAAAAATTAGAAAAAACACCGACTTACGACTTCAGAAACTTATCCGCAGCACCGATCGTTAGACGGTTGTATACTAATTAATTGTTAATTAAATGATTCCACTTTAATGAGGGTGAGCGTGTGCAAAATAAGACAGAGTTTCAGTTGTATTCTGTATGTAATGTGAAGAAAGTGACGCAACTGCGATGTGCACTATGATATATGAAGAAGAAGGAGAAGAAGAAAGAAGAAAAAAATTAAAAGTGAGCGATTATGATGATACGACGATTATAATATTGAAGACGACATGTATGGACGTGTTGGAAAGAAGAAAAATAAAAATGGAAAATAAATATGAGGAAGAGACTTCAATCGTCGCCTAGTTGTGCGTTGACGATTATAATTATCAGAGTGAATATTAATGTAGTGGACGATTATTTAAAAATAAATAAGAATAATACGAGAGATTGTTTTACTTTTAGTTATTCCATAACTAAGCATAATACCGAAATTCTTTAATTCTAACACTTTCTTCTTGGCAATCTTAAGCCCCATATGCTGCAACATATATATACGCAATAATTTTGCTTATTGTACGTCCACGATGTCGAAGGCCTTCATAAAGACTATTGTGCATCTCAGAATATTAATTTATTTTTGACGAATGTAGGAGTTGTAAGTTAACTGTTAATTCCATTATGTGAAATATTAATTACCAATTTACGGGGCCCATACTGTACCTTTACATCGTCATTGTTGTCATAGTATTTAATTTAAATAAGCTATCGAACATTTTACTTTCTTTTAGCTCGCGTTATTGTCTTAATTTAAGTTGAAGTATATAAAGAAAAAAAGAAAAACGATATTGACAATTAATCTTTATTAACAAATATGTAAATTAATTCTTAGTTATAATGTATTTTCATCTATCAGAAGTATTTAATATAGAATATGATGCGCCAAGAAAATTATATTATTTGTATCAACGAAAGATTATTAAAATATGTTTGAAAATTAAAAAAAAAAACTCTTAAAATTTTTAACAATACACAAGCTAATTGCTACAAACTTTCCCGTCAAGTCAATGCCATTTCTCTAATTTTCAGTTCTTATAAACGAGCCTCCATCGCTGATTATTATTTTCATGAAATTGAGATTGCCTAGAAGATTAATCAACGTTCGCATCACCTGATAAGGCAACTGACAAATTCGAACGACTGCAAAAACAAATTTTAACTTGCATTAAAAATTTCAGTGTTAATTTAAAAATATAGGCGCGATTGTCAAAATTTGCAGCTCTCATATGGATAAATTAATTTATCGTGCTTTATCAATTTATTCAATTGTAAATATTAATCGATCGATCCTATCTTTATTTTACCTAGTAAATCCCGTTATATTCCGTCTAAAACTATCGTTAATCGTTATAAAGCTCTTTCCTTTCTCACAATACATGAACACGCAACCATTGTCGAAGGCATTCGACGAGGCATCTATAAATCTGCATTTCCTAATAACTTGTAATAAATGAGCGATCGCAGACATCTTGACAATCACGGTGTATGTACACAATTCGCGCTATTTAATTAGCCAATTTGACCCAACTGTGCTAGATGAAATCGCAAACAGAGGCATTTAATCTGCGTGCGTGCGCGTATTCGATGGATGTATACTTTGCATGACACGAGCATTAATCAGTAGGAGGCCCGAGCAGGATGTAACAAGCTTATTTCATCATTTCCATCACACGCTCAGGAGGATAAAATGGATTACTTGCAAACTTGTTTGGAAAGCTTTGCGTAACGGTGTCAGCTTACGGTCTGGATATTTTTCCAAATGCTCGGCAAAATTGGTAATTAGTTTGAAACAAAATATCGACGAGGTATTGTCTCGAATTATTAAGGAAGTAGTTTTGATTTTTTAATTTTCCGGTTAGCATTTTTCAATTTCTTTGTCGACACTTATAAAATTTAATTACATATATATAAATCATCTTGTTTACAATAAATGGAGAATTGCATCCTAAAATAACGATAGATGCAATGGTAGCAAATATCTTATTTAAAGTAGAGCAAAATTATTCGCGAGTTACCTTTCATTTTATTTCGAGTCACCGAGCATTCGATATGTCAACGCAAAATTCACCAATATTTATCATGATTGTTGTTATCGGCAGAAGACTCGATTTATCGAGTATATTAATGTCGATAGAAATCCGTCGTCTCAAGATTGATAACGCAACTTGGCGCACTTCATCCAAGCACAATATTAACTTACAATATTACGCAATTCCGAATTAACTTAGAATAAGAAAAAAAGCTCTTAGATACACGAGAAAATTACTTGCACACTTGGTAACTTAACAAGCTATATTAAGCATTTTAGTACTGTCGGCTTCTATAATTATTCTTTTTAATTTTCCAAGCTTCTCCTAATTCCCTTACATTACAAATCACCTCAATTCCAAGGTCTTTATTCGCCTTGATACAAATCGGAACTCATAGTACAGTTGCGGTTGCCTGTAATTGTCAAAAAGATTACTGGGAAACAAGAATAAGTCGTGAAAAATACGACCTTGGAAAATATCGCTGCTTCGGGTCAATTTCTCGCCGACACCGCAAAAGCCAGCGAATTTTCATCAACTTATTATCTGCTATAACTGCAACGGCAAATATAAGAACAGCCAAGGTATTTGAATATTACTCGGTAATAACGACAATCAGCGCGTACGATTATTTCACAGTTACATTGGTCGTCGTGAAAATAGAATTTTCATTTTGTAACGGCTGGCGAAATTCAATAATCGTGCACTCGTCTCGGCCTTAAACGCATCACGGCCTTTTCTAAACGAATGTCAATTAACGATCAATGGTTAATTTCACACGCTTGTATCCGTTGACAGTTACAGCATTGTGGCAAATATATCCATTACCTCGCACCTAAAATTATCGGCTGCTTGTATCGTCATACGGCAAATCATGTTTTCCCTGTCCCGATGTATTTCGTTTCCCTGCCTAAGTCCCCACTATCCCGTACACCCCAAGTGATCACTTTATTCTTTTATCAAAGAGATGTTCGGATTCTTATAAAGCGTCGGCTAAGTATCGACTCGTTAAAAGCCTCGTGTTTCCCTATAGCGTAGAGGGGGGAGGACTCGATCGAACCGAGAGATGCTAGATTCCCCATCGATTCCCAGAACGAGCGTGCGAAGGGTCAGGCCATCGACGTCCCGTTCCGAGGCACCTCATCCTTTCGATGCGCGGGGGGTCGACGATCACCACCCCCGCGTCAACATTGGTACGGCGGACGAGCTGGAGGAGGGGATCGGGAATGGAGGGAACGAGGTCAGGCACACACGCACGACTCGTGACCTAGTGACGGGAGCCAACGCGAAAAGGGCGGAGCAGCAAGAGGAAGGACGCGACCTTTCGACAGCCCTAACGCACCTACAGAGGATGGGAGGGTAAGTTTGTGGAGGCCTGTACGCGTGCATGCACACGGAGACGCACGGACTTGGAGCGACAGAGACACATTGGGCGTCAGGTCGATAACCAGTTGCTGCGCAGCTTTACGAAGGAAATGGCCGCATTTTCTGCGTGGGTGAAGAAAAAAGGTGGTCGGGTAGAATGCCGCGAATGAGCAGTGCATAGGAGAAAAAGAACGTGCACGAGTGCAATAATAGAACTTATTTTAAATAATGCAGATATGTGGAAAAAATAAAATAGTTTAGAGATTGGTTTGATCATTGTTTGTAACGACGAGTTCGAAAAATCAATTAAACGAATGAATTCAATGAATTTTATTTACCCCCGCTTTGTTCGAGAACAATTTTGGGAAAAATTAAATTAAAAAAGTGTGCATAATCTTCATATCCTAGATCATCCAAGACGAATAATTAGGAGACCTTAAAAGTTTGCGTCTATGCTTGTTGAAATAATTGTTTTCTAGGACTGATTTTACGAGATAATTATGCTATACCGTTACCATCAATTTTCAATGAGTTATTTTAATTGTCGGTTTACGCTTCAAATGAGATAAACAAAGTTTGCTTATCACGTAGACCAGCAATATCATCGATTGTTCATTGTTTGCTAATTGAATGCAAAGGATGACTTTATTTTGGCAATTTTTCAGGCGCTTATTTAATTACAAAATCTCCCGGATAATGGTATAATAAGCGTTGATATTTACACTGTCGCTTATTATTTAATTTCAACATTACTACTTCCGACCATTAAATATCTGAAACACGTGAATGATCATTTTTTGCTTGTCGTAATATTGCCATCACCTATTAATTTATACCAGATATTTAATCTTGACTAGGCTCATGCAATTCATTGGAGCTTCTGAAGAGGTCTCGTAATTTTTTATCACGATTTTGCACTCCTGTTGGTAAATGACTATACTTTTTCAAATAATTATAACGAATGTTTACTGTATTTATGTTAAAAATAAATTTCACTTGAAATTATTATATTTTCATGAAATTGCAATATCGATTACACTGAAATTTTCTTCCTGTACGTTTACTCATCTCTCGTAGTGTATAAATAACTACAGAACAATGATTATGACTTGTCTTTTACTAACTCATTTTCCTGCGCTGAATATTCAATAATAACCTGTCATTTTCATCTCCGTCGTAAGTATAAAATAATTTTTTCTTGGCATAAACATAATTCAACGGAGCAAAATACGGATAATATAATAAGAATTGTATTATTATTTATAAATATAATAGAAAATATATCATTTTGGTTAATTTGGTTTTCCTCGATTGCAGGTGAAATCTTATTTTTATTTTTTTTATGTTTTTGTACAGCAACATGTCTGAGGGATTGAAGATATTCAATTTTTTTACTTACGATGGTATAATAATACATCACGGCTTGGATTCAATAGAGTAAAATTGTTGATTGGTAACACATTGTAAATTTAAATTCAGAATTTAAGATTGAAAGGTGGAGAGGTCATATTATCAGAATGAGGCTTAAAACAAACTCTAAATTTTTATTATTATTTCTTACAGTTATAATAGAAATTCGAAAGATGTCAATATTTTGAGTAATCATCGTGCGCGACATTTCATAACAACTTATAGGACATTTAGCCTGAAAGAAATATCTTTTCCATTAACATTTCTTTTAAATATTATTCTTCATATTTCGCTTCTTTTACTGAATTACAATTAACTTTAAACGGGTATTCAATTATTTCTGTTAGTGAGACTTCCATTAAAAAAAAAAGTTTATTAAATGGAACAGTTCATTAGATCGTACTCCAATTAATTCAAGACTTAATTTAATCGACTGACGATAAATTTCGTTACAAGCCTGTTACTTCTGTTGTTAAGGTAACGAAGTAGTTTTCGAAACGAAGAGCTTGACACTCGTATCTACGCGAGAATTTAAAGAATATTTTCAATTTACTCATCGGGTAAAAATGATCAATAATAAAAATATTCACTCGTAAAGACGCGAGAAGACACGGTTGATTATTAATATTCCTTGGTAGTGTGAAATTTCCGATTTACGATAGAAAATAGCAATGACACCAACAAATATACTCACAATTATTAGCACAAGTATTTTACAGTGTGCTGCGACGAAGCATTTTAATGCTAAAATAATGATATTTCATTTTGTAATTCAATATTTTAAAATATTCGAGTGCGCGTTTATTTATTTCGCGAGTCTATCTTGGTTGGCATTTTCATTTCCCTTAGCGTATTCGAAGAATATCAACTCCGTACGAATCCAACAGCCATCGATTTCCAATTTAAATTATTTTAATATAAATTTTAAATTCATTTCGCAACTTTCTCACGCTACATTTCCCCCATTATCCATCTGTCCTTGGCTTTAGACAGCAACCACGGATTCCGATAAGAAAAGAAGGACCGACTTCTCTAACATAACTTTCACCCAATCAAGCTCCAACGTCACTCTTCATTGCGATTACCATGGACAAGAAAAAGCAGAGAAAAAATCCAAACAATAAAACAGGAACGAAAAAAGGGGATCACTAATTTTCAATAATTGACGCGAGGCGCATTCATTTATGAAAATAAAGGGTGCACTCATGATTACTAAATATCATCCTTTCGTATATTCTTTCGATTACTGATCACACTCTCTCGACTTATTATTAGGATTTCTTAGCGCGACATTGCACTCGCCCTCAATTACTGCACGCTCCAAAGTTCCAGTTCCATCAGCATGGAGCATAGGAGCAGCGCATAGCTCATTCGCCTTTAATGCGAGTCTGACCCCAGCACACCTACCCTACGTTCGATCATCAAACAGACGACAGCAGTTGACTGCGCAGCTGATAAATCATAAATCATTAGAGTCGCGAGTGTTCGACGAGAGCGTTGAATACGAGAAGAGTGAGTGTAAATTCTGAAAGGCTGCATACCGCCCGAATATCCTTACCGCGCCAAGGACTCGTGCCCTATTTATTTTACAGAGAGGAGCGATCCGCGCTGCAGCCACAGTCACACTGTCTTTGTTCATCACACCGAGTGGAAGGAAGAAAGGAAGGAAGAAAGGATGGAAGAAAGGAAGAAAGGGTGAGTCAGTTGAAGATCCATTCGCACACGACGCAACCAACGAGCTCGACTCATTAAACGGCGACAATACTATTGTCGGACCGGCGTGCACTCGTCCATAAGTATTTTCGTCGTTGGTGGTCGGGCGGTGGCGATAGGTGTCCGTCGGACCGAAAGCGAGCGCGAAGCACGTGGTCACGGTTCGGGTATAAGTAGGCAGCGGCTCGTCGCGCGCACACACGAACGCATCAATGCCTCGAGTTTCTAATGTATTACGTCACGCAGTGTCGGGCTGAGCGTGCGAGGAATTCCAAACGATCGCGTGGAGGGCAGCTACGGCGGCGATGATGGTGGAGGGATGGTGCGCGCGCGTATGTGTGTGAGAGAGAAATAGTGAGAGAGAGAGAGAGAGAGAGAGAGAGAGAGAGAGAGAGAGAGAGGGAGAGAGATAGAGTGCGATTGCGCGAGGGTGACGCGGACGTAGGAATTCCCCGGAAGCGCGCGGCCGGCGAGAACAGACCGACACATTGCCTCCGGTGTAGCCGGTCGGTATGCAATGTAGGCATGCATTGGCGTGTCAGGGGCGGATGGGACGACGAGGAGCAAGGAGGACGGGGGCGTGACGGGTCGCGTCGGCGGCGGACGGCGGGGAGTCTGCAAGCGGAGAAAAGCGCGACCAAAGGAGTGCGAGAAGGACAAGGTCACGGCTAGGCGGTGGCTACAGGTTGCGCTCTACTCGCGTTTGTTTTGTGTTTGCCGGGTACGCGTGTACGGGCATGGGTGCCGTGTATGCGCATCTGTGTGCGGGCGTGTGGGCGATGTGCGACGGCTCTCTCCATACGTACACAGTGACGCTTAGCACGTGCGTCGCGTGCGTTACACTGGCGTGGGAGTCATGCATTGGCGGTGGTGATCGGAGGAGCAGCAGGAGTAGGAGGAGGAGGAGGGCGAAAGCGGAGTTGCGAACAAGAAGGGGGCGATTCGAGATGTGCGAGCGAAATTGCTCGGCGCCACAATTGGAAAAATGGAAATTTCGGTCGAGGAGGCGCTCGCGATTTTTGGCGGGAGGCTTGAGTGCGATCCGTTGCGGCTTACATTCACGGCGCTTGCTTTTAACACTGGAATATTCTTGGATAGTTGCGCGCAGATTTACGCAACCGCGCTATTCGCTATTACAACTAATCAGTGCGCGCGGCCGTACAGAGCTCTTTTGACTACATTTTAATTTCTTAAATGTATTTCCAAGTTGAGCTAGGCTAATGTCTTTCGAATGTTCCCTGCCGACATCGCATAATTGGCTATAAGTTCGGCAAATGTCGGGGTCGAGGCTTCGAGTCAGGGTATTATAAATTGCTTAATTTTGCGCTTTTTACTTTTTCGTAGGTGCCTTAAGAGTGTGTTGTTACAAAGTTACAAAGTTACAAAGATACAAAGTTACAAAGGTAGCTTAATGGAGTGAAGCAGCTAGGAGATTTACAATATGAAAATCCAAATAGTTGTGTAAAGTTGTAGAAAGTTAGCTGGCATGCCGCTTTATCGATCGGATTGCTTTGATATTACCACTCGATGCTCTCAATGTGCCCGTTAGACTCCTCGATTACTGCATCGTTTCACACAAAAAAAATGTTGCCTCGACTCTTCCGCTCTTACAACGGGCTTTTACGTGATATTCGCAAGCACTAGCACTCGCGCTTACGAGTTTCATTCGAGACAACGTAATGGAACTCTCGAACGTGCATAACAATTGCATTACGCAAATTAGCATATTAGCGGGACGCCTGACGACAAAAAAAGTTGTCTCGACTCTTCCGCTCTTACCACGGGCTTTTACGTGATATTTGCAAGCACTAGCACTCGCACTGGCGATATTTGGGCTTAATCACCGTTAAGCTTTAATCGAATGCGAAGCAGAGCGAGACGCTGCATACGACTGCAGCTCGCCACGATGCACCGTTGCTAAATTCGAGATAAAGGACAAATGCGCAGGAATTTACGATAAGCGCGGGACGAATTGCAACGGCGATAGCAAAGCCTCGGCTGAGCGAAAAGCCGCGAAAGTTTGATGCAATGTATAAAGCCCTGGGGGTGAAGAATGATGCGAGTGTATAATGAGGCCGAATGCGTCGACGTTCAAATTGCGAAAAAAGACGCCCGTCGGGGGGTCCGACGACGACTACTAGTCCTTTTTTTTCTTTACGAAAGGGGGAAGGAAAGTGAATGAACAGCGGCAGAAAGGTGGTAAAGGAGCGAGGCCACGTCGATCCGGTCCTGTGACGCGCGCGACTGCTTATCAAAGGCCGCTGCCGTTCGCGAACTTGTCCTTCGCGCAGGATCAAAGACACAGAGCGAGACAGACGATGAATTGGAAGGAGCTTGTCGGGAGCAAAGGATTATCCAACGTAACTGGGGTTCTCATCTGCATATCGCTCACGCTCGAAACGACTTTTTTTCCAATGTGTATGCTTTATATTTATTTTTTTTAACGAGTACTTTGTCTTTGGAGTTTAGTCATGATCCTTATGATCATTAGGATGATAAGTTGAGGGAGTATTTTGCTCATTGGAATGTAGTTGCAGCTGCACTTTCTTTAAACAATAACCACTGGGATGTTGAACGACAAAGTTAAATGTTCTATATTTCGCATTATCGTGTGCGGGCAAATTACTGTTGATTGAAGTTGTGCATAATGAAAGTAAGCCTGAAGTTTATATTCGTTAAAAACTGACTGATGCAAGAAAATGCCTCCACTGTGAGTTTGGAAATAAATTGTAACTTCATAAATATTAATAAGCCCCCAGACGGAAAAATAACGAGTCAGGACAGAGTACGATAACAAATTCATTCGACGCTTAAAAAATGGCTATTTAAAAGCGAGTGCAAATAATTGCAAAAAGCATCCGATATAGATCTTTGACCCTTTCTCGCCTGCCCCTTCGTGCGCCCGATAATTACAACTATCCCATCGTCTCGTCCATTTGAATTTCATCGCTGTGTCCTATTTTTTCCTTTATACCAGTCACCACCGTATGGCTGCGAGCTACCAGTGACGGATTGAGGATGAGGGGTGGTACGGGGTGGAGGCGGGGTGTGGGGAGTATCAAAGCGGGGGAAAGATTATTTTCACACAGCCGCCAGAATAAAAGTGACAGCTGCCAAAGGTGCCCTGAGCCGATTTCCATCAGTGGATTATCACGTGCCACTTTCGTGCGCGTGCGTTGGCGCACTTTTTCTCTCCCGTCCAGTGATGGAAGTATTGGAAAGTTTTTTCAGAACCGGACATTTTCGTTGTGTGGCCGAAAGTAGCGAGTATACATTGGAGCGAAATGATTTTGATAGATTTCTCGATAATGTAGTTTGTAAAAATTGGTAAATTCGAAAAATGGTAACTCTTCGCTTAGAATGAATATAAGATGTTCTTATCAATATTAAATCCTAATCATTTCGCCTAATGCTGATAATCTGGAATTAGAACGTGTTCTTACTTAATTTTGGAATTTTTTTTAAAGCGAGTGCGCGCGTCTATATATATGCTCGTATAATCATTTAGATTTTATTTTCTGCAACATGCTTGTGCAAAATATCATCACGTTTTTTATCGGATTTATCATTAAACTCGTAATGTAAATAAATATAGTGCTTGATGCACAATAAGACTATACCCCTATGTTACGCAACGAACTCATTAATCATATCTTTAAAGTCACGATGAAAAAGTTATCTTCGTTTTAGCCGATTCTCTAGTCAAATAGAGAAATTTATAAAATATGTTTACGCTACTCACTGAAAAGGCAATGAATTCGTCGATTAAATCTAGTTAAAATTAATTTTCTCTTTTCCCCGATAATACTTAACTGTTCAAAAATTTATAAATAATTAAAATAAACTTTTGTCCTCATCCTCCTCCTCCTACATAACAGCGCCTTAATTAATTTTACTCAATTAATATTTGCCTTTTTGTCTAAGTTTTTATTTATTAAATATTTTGTCTTTTTGAAGTTAGGCGCGTGTAACTGTCGGTCAGTTTGATTGAAAACATTTCATACTATCGAAAATCTCAATATATTCCATCACGTTTCCTCAAAAAACATTAACGTATCATACATATTAAAATAGATAAAACTCACCTCTATCAAATTCATACTCTGAATCTTATTAAAAATAAGAAATTTGCTAGAATTATATTAATTTTAAAATAAAACTCATAAGTTATACATACAGTTTTCTTTCGGTTATAATTAATATCGTGAAAGTATAAGGAAAACATAGGCTTCCGTGTTTAATAGAGAGAGAAAAATGAAGTAGATTGTTTCTGTATAGTTAGTACATAGATCTCAACTATAACGCATCTCAATTATAAAAAAACTATATCAAAATTCATAGAATATCTAACGTCAGATAAAATATGGAAAAAACTAAGAAATAATAATATACAATGACGATTGTTTAAAATTTTCTAGTTATTCGGAATTCAATAAATTACAATTATAATAAATTATTTTGAATATTAAGTTCTTATAAAAACTCGATAACTATATAATCTATCATCAATGTTCTACACTTAAGCAAACAAAAAGAAGAAAAATAAATAAAAAATAAACTTCAAGTATTTTGGAACGAAAATTTAATTCATTTTAATAGCAATAATAAAGAAAAAGATAAATGTAGAAAAATATATTTCTCAAAATTATTAAAGCTTACATTATTTAAAATAATAGACAATAATACAGCAGTAGCTTATGAGAAATTGTATAAATAAATAACTAAATGAATAAATAAAGAAATACATAAATATAAATACATAAATATAAATACATAAATATAAATACATACATATAAATACATACATATAAATGCATACATATACATATGTATATATATATATATATTTGATCGGAGTCACGCTTTTTAATTCATTTAAAGTCTGTATTATTCATTTGTAAACATAACTTAAATGTTATTAAACCATTGAGATAAAACAGTATTTATAAATATGTACTGGCCTTGAGGGATTTGTATGTATAGGTAACCTTGGCCTTGACTGATGAATTATTGTCCAAGCTTTGTATTATCTTAAAAACGTTTGTTTTAAGACGATACTTTCCATCAATTCTAAATGTCTGCGTATTCATAAATAACGGTTTCCTCCTTTATTTTTATTCATAATTGTTCATTTTAACGAATTTATATACTTATTTCCACGTATATACTATGTATAATCACATACGTATTTCCAGTATTATGAAGAAACAGATTAGTGATTTAACAAGCTACTATTAAATTAATTATGCAATAATTAAGAAAATTATAAATTCATTAAAAAATTGTGATAATAATTATTTTATAATTAATGTTTTTAAAATTCTTGTATATTTATGATATAGAATAATCCAAAAATTTTCATTTTAAGAAAACCGGATAATGTATCGAGGATAGCAACAAAATGCAAAGATGCTTAAAATTAGTTTTGCATTAAAATATAAATAATTCGGATGCTAATGGTAGTCTTTAAAGTTTTCCGGAATTTACAGTTTTTTTCTTGAAACTTCAAATAAATTTTAAAAAATTTGTATTTGTTTTCAATTGACACTAGCAGTTTTCATATTTTATTCGAGCATAATTGACGTTCGAATCGGACCTTTAACACTGGTGACTTTAACAATAATAACACATTTTACTGCAATAATAACATATTTATCTGTTTATTAAAATTTTGCTCAAAAAGTTTAGGCACAATGTATAGTTTAATTTTTATATATAAATATTCTTATGTATATATTTTTCATCTAATTTCACTTGTCCCATCTTTGTACTCTGTAGTAATTAGTTTATCAGTAACTACTAATCTTATTGATTATGTTCTGGTTGATTATTGGTTGCTATAATTAAGGTTAAGTAAACTAGTTAATAAACTAAGAATACATGTAAGTCATACGTTAGCTACAAAAATGGCTTCAAGCATTACTCGAAATTATTTTGTTAAAATGCAAAAGTAATGTGCTCATAACATAAAATATACGAGTAGCCAGTAAAATAATTTATTTAACGTATTAAGTAATATATTCGTGCATTAAAGAGCAATGCCGTTATACCATTAATTAATTAATTAATACGATTGCTTGTTAACATTTTTACTATAACTACGTTTATTACTAATAATTTTTTTATAACACTTTATTTCTTTTTTATAATTCATATATATTTAATGGGCATAACTAAAATATATAATAAAATGTATCGTAATTTTTTAGTATGATTCATTTATATTATCAATAGATAATTTTTTATCGTTTTTTAAATGGAACTTTCAAATATTGGCAACAAAATATACAATATATTAATGAAAAATGTAGCAAATATTTGTATTTATTCGTGAAAAAAACTTAAAATACTTATCAATATTTCGTTAATTGGATATAACAACTTATATATAATAAAAGTAATTTAGTTATTCTATTAAATAATACATTGGGAGGATGAGTCGAAAGGTAAAAAGAATATTTTCGGCAAGAAACATTACACAATATATTATTTTATTCGAGCTCGTTGCGGTTAGTTTTCTGAAAAATTGCCTAAATTATGATTGACAATTACGATTATGTAATGGTAAAATAAGATAAGAAAGACATATATAATCATCATCAATCAGTCATTTTTAACGTTAAATATACTACGTATGATTCGGAAATGCAAATATTGAACGGAGTAAAAAAAATGTAATGCCGCCGAGATTTCTGATATTTGAATGTATACGCAATTAGTAACGTCATGGTGTAATCTAAGTAGTCGCGGGAATGATAGTTGGATGGATGTAAAAGTTGGCAGATATGGAATTAAGGGCTGATAGAATTAGATTTTATTTAATTGTTTTGGAACATTACGGGATCCTTGAAACCAATAACTTGCAGTAGCCTTAAAGCAACGGTCTATCGATATTTTAAACGATAAAGCAATTAATTTCCATGATACTGCCATTTTTCTAAAGCCTATTTGTATTTATTCGATTTACACTTGGTTATATTTTAGTAAAATGTCTTCTTATCTTCTAATTTTATGATATTTTTAAATCGTATATTTTCAATTTTTATTTATTTTTGTAGTTTGTATTTCCAAACTGGAAATCATTTTATTACTCGAAGCGAAAAACATACGAAATTGTTTGTTGCCATTATTTATTATATGGATTTCGAAATATTTTTAATGGAAAACTTTCACATGGCGAATTAAAGTATTTGATTTATATTTAATTTATAATTCTCTTGAAACTTGCAATTACATATATTTCAATAATAGGATTGAATAGTTTTATATATAGGTGAATCTTTTCCAATTATCGATGATTATTAACTTCATATTAATTCTGTGTTATACGCTTCAATTTTGATTATATAAATAACTTGCATTTATAACTTTTGCAAAAAAGATACTACGTTATTAAAAAAAAATAGTAATTCTTACTTATGATAAGCTATTTTTGTGTTTTTCGATAACATGAAATTTCACAGATTCGCATACTTTGTGTTCCTCATTGATGTTGATGCTTGATAATTGAGTTTTCCACATCATATGTTTTATAAATAAATTTAGTCTACTATGTGTGTTATTCAAAAGTTTATTATTGATAAACAAATTGGTAACAATTTTTTATCCTATTTTATCATTTTTTATATTTTATTTTAAGGATTAATTTGAAAAAATGTAAAAAACTCGTAATCATTATTCATTATTATTTCTTTCATCAATCAGTGACTTGAAGTGGTGAAATAAAATTTTTACATAACATTTTCTAGGCTTACCTATTAGAAATTTAATAATTTTAAAAATATTTTCACAATTTATAATATTGTTATTTGACTTAAGGTTTCAAAAATTGAAATGGAACCTCAGCTGCATTAAAATTATCCAGTTTTATCTATTCATGGGCGAAAAATTTTTGTATTCAACGCACCCGTGTTCCGAACTATATTCACAAGCAATACTTTTTTGCTTTTAGTAGTGACTAACTTTATAGAGTGACACGCAAAGCCGTGCATATGGCAACGATAATTTATTTTGAAAATAAACGTAACCGTGGGTCAAAATGCCGATAACAATGTGTAAAAGTTTGCTAATATTCAATATATCTTTGTTATATTTATAAATCGATGGCCGTACATCATCATTCAATTCGATTTAACTTTGTTTGAGTTTCAAAGACAATATTAGGACTGGTAATTCATTTTGTGATGGAAAATTTTGGATAAAATTATTAACTCTAGTAATGTTAAATATTCTATTGACAGAATATTTTATGTCGGTTTAATGATAATATCAATGCAGTATTTATAGAATTTGCGAGTCTCGTTATGCGCTAAGCTTTGGAACTATACGGCTCGTAAACGAGAGATGTTTATATATTATGTTTATGAGAGATGTTTAATTTTTTTAGAATTCGTTTTCGCATTTCGTTAGTTCGTCGGCTTGATTCTGAAAATGATTTTCTAGCCGGTCTAGTGAAATTCGCCGGCAGATATAAATCGTAGTGCCGAAGTTTTCTGCATTAATAAATTTAAGCGTGCGACATCAAAGTCTGTTCGAAAGTTCTCAACATTCTGGCGCCATTAAATTTTACTCCAACGATATTATACGGTACATTTGTGCGGTCAAGCCAATGCGATACTTTGTAAATTTAATTAGTAGCATATTCAAGATAAAGTGCAGCTTGCACATACCACACATTTGATATCTTTTAAAAATGAGGATCCTTGAGGAGTTTTGCTTTATTTAGGTTCCTGCTTTATCTAGCTTATTATACCAATTGGATAGATTATCAGTGCAAGAAACAAATGGTATCAGTGAAAAGATAAAAAAAAAAAATAAAAAAAAATACATTTAATATCACACCAAAGCAATCTTTTTATCAGATTTTTCACCTACATTTCCATTCATCTTCATTATTTGCTTCAGTGCATCGCCTTATTTATACACTCTAATCCCTACTCCACCAGTACTCCTCCTTTTTTCGGCACATGCCAGAAATCAACCCTATTCTTATCAACAACAAATAAAAGGATGGATCGATCGGGCACAGGAGCTTTAGTATTTCGAACTTCGCTACAAAGTTTCAAATTGAATGCATTCAAGCAGCAAAAATTGGTAAAACAATGGGAGACAATTGATTTATTTACCGATTTAGTTTAATCGACAGTTGTATTTCAGTGGAATGTGCAACTTTAGCAGTAAGAATTATGAATAGAATAAGGATAAAAATCAATATTTGTCACTTTAACTTCAATGTTTAAGGCTACAACTACAATATATTCTCAAATTCGATTGGCTGCATGAAAAATGGCCATTAAAATTTTTATTTTTAATTTGATACGGAAATTAAATAGTAACGATCCGTATTTTCTATATTTATATATTTAGTTCCATTAATTATAATAATTACTACAATCTTATTGTATTAATAAAAAAAAAAAGCAGAACAAAAATTAGTCAGAATTTTATTTGGATGGTCATTATTAAATCAGATCCTATGTAATGGATACGAGATGTATAGAATGAATTTAATCAAGAGTAGTATGAATACTGTTTTTTCATTATACTACTCTAAGGTTTTATCTAATATTTTTTATCGTACGAGTGCATGCATGCGTACGTGCGTGCATGATATTCAATCTTTATTATTTAAACAAAAAATTAGTACCTTGATAAAAAATTCTCAACATAATTTTCTCACATTTTTTTCTTTTTTTTGTTCGAATTTTTCGAAAAATAATGCAAGAAATGCTGATCCAATTTCGTTGATACTGCAAAAGTCTTTTGCCACAAAATTAATCATCACGAAACAGGCTGAAATTTCAACGCTGTCACGGCGGAAAATCTTATAAAAAAATAAACTCACTTTTCTTAAATTACCCGAAGCGAAGCGTTTTAACGTCGAGTTGGCGCCGTTTCGCCTTAATTTTATGCTTTTGAAACTTTTATGCGAGTCCGTGACATATATTATGAGGCACAATAAAGATGACTCGTCCGATGCATATGGAATTTCAATTCGTCTATCTACATTGGGACTGTTGGCGACGGAAACCTATGGAATAACTTCCGACTTAAAAATCGAGTTTTAAGATTTTGCGCAAAGTTCTTTATTACCGAGTCGAGAAGCCAGAGCACGATAAAGATAACAATGATGCGCGTATCCTTATCAGTTATTCTTCTCCGGGACTTTATCTTTCGAGGAGCATCGGCCGTTTCTAAATAGCATTAAAAATGCCGACAATTAAATAAGCCATATTTTTCCCAACTGTGATGACCAAAACTCGTCGTAAAAGCCCAGCGGGCCGCGATTTTGCGAATCGCGGATCTTTATGCACTTTTGGGAAAGTCCGCGAGCCGTAATTACTAGATAAAACGGCACGGCTCGTGTTCTTGTCTTTGTACCTCGAATGCCAGGGGGATTTCGGGAACAAACAAACGGGTGGTTGAGCCGACAGGGAAAAGTACCCTGGGGCGCATCGGGCCCCTTCTGAAAACGGCCTGGAGCTCTATTGTCGGCGACCCCATCGTCCCGGTGTGCCTCACTTGGGGTCGGACTCGACCTTGTGCCTGAGCTCTGACGTATGCGCTTCATTGTGCGCGAATTCACGGGAGAAATGCCGAAGAGGGGCGATGATGCCGCGCCAAATGTTTTTAAGTCGTGATTCTGAATTTCTTGATGGTCCTCGGTTGTAATAAAAAAATAAAAAATGAAAATAGAAAATAAATCGTTTTATAAATTGTTATTTTGTGCGTGCTATCGGTAAGTTAGATAGATTGCCTAATTATTTGCTCGGATAATTGTCTTGACAAAATCATCCCGTCCCAATTGGTAATCGTACGTAATAATAAATATGGTGTGCACTACTTTTTATCTTGCTTTAGACTTCTTGTTTGCTAACTTCATTTTTCAGATCAGCAACGAATCTCTCGATCTTGAGCGTTAAAAATATTCGTACTACAAATAAGATTCTTAAGATATTCTTATAAATATTTGAAATGTTTGTGCATTAATGTATTTTATTGAACGCTTCGCATTGTCAGCTCGAAATATTCATTAAGTAGGCATTAAAAACAGTCGGCATAAATATATTATAGGGTAGTGTATAGAAGTTACGAAGAAAATAGTATTTTTACAAAGAAACGGCGTTGAGCGATTCTTTGAGAAAGTTTTATTCTCCTATTATTTATATTAAAGTTTTGTTGATGAATGGAAGTTTTTGAAATTATTCGAAACATTAAAGATTCAATTGAATATACGAGTGCAATAGTTGTACTATGCTGGCAATAATATTCCTCATTATTATACTCTTTAAGTGAGTGTACTATATAATTTATTTTGATAATTGTACGCAATCAGTGATAATCGATATGTGTTGGGTGATGGTGGAGATGGGATGGATTGGGGGTGGATAAAGGGAGTTTAAAAAGGGATATTATTTTGTCCACAAGCCAGGTCTAATCACAAAAGAAATGAAGCAAATAACAATAAATAGCATTGTAAGGATACATAGCGTTCAGTTGCATGAAATTAATTGGAGATGTTTGATTCTGTAGTTATTTATAAATAGAAACATTATCCCGATAGATATGATATCATATGTGCATGCTATCAACATCTAAAATGTGTACGTTAGTAATAATCAAAATATTTGATTGGGTTTAGATTTATTTGTTTTAGAAGGCTTTATTTATTTATTGATTTATGCATAACTTGAGATTAGAAAAAAGGCAGTGTAAAAAATAAAAATGCCGGAATACTAAAAAACCAAAAATTCAATTATTCTACTATTTCGAGTGAAATTTTAAATCATATATATAAAATAAAAAGAATGGAAACTACCAAGTTTTTCCCATTTCACATTTCATGTTTATCATTTTTTTATTCTCAATCACAAAGACAAATTCATTTTCTTCAAATGTTAATTTTTTTTTATTGAGAAACGTGTTATATTTTATTTAGAGATTATATCACGTTTTTTTTTAATATTCGTTTACCCACGGTTCAATAAATTGTAGCTCCAGAATTCATAATGTGATCGAACAGTTTAAAAGTATCAAAAGTATGTAATCGAACATATTTAATATGTAATTATAAAAAATGTCTTTTGTTTTTATTCTTCGATTAAAATTATTATTCTAATTTAATCTTGCCTATTGAATACTTAATGAATTTAACTAAATAAATCAATGCTAAAAAATAATTGCGATTAAGCATATATAAAACATAGAGTCGTATTTATTCGTACGATAAATTAGGCTTCTTACTTTTTCACAATTTAACGAAATTGAGAATACTTCAATACTTTTTTTAATTGAAAAAAAGCTGGGGAGATGTCATTTTAATTTACGAGCTTTTATTATATTAGATTTGTGAAATATAAATTTGATATTCATTAAAATGAGATTTAAAATTTTAGATTAATTTTACGACAACAATTTTGCCAAATTATGTACGAATAGGAAATTATTAAAATTTATTCCGAGTTATTACCGCCTTTTAAAATTACAGTTTTCGACAAATTCTGTATATATGTATAAAACGCAATTAAAAGTGAATAATTTACGGGAGAAAAAACACTGGGGATGTTCGAAGCCGAGGTATTTACGGACGGACACTCGGACCGGTCCTTGAGCGCGAAAAACTTGGCAATAAATGCAATTAAACATTCAGCAATTAAATTTAAGTCAAATAAACAGCGATCGTTTAGTTTGGTAAACGCAGCTTTTCAATCACCGGTACTTTCGGTAATCATTTAAATCAATCCGAATCATTTCTCTAAAACGAAATCAATGTACGCTGCGAGTAAAACCCCAACAAAATAAAGAAAGAAAAGACAGGGACAGAAAGAACGAAAGTATTAATAATGGAAGAAAACATGATTATCGCGTTGCTCGGGGCTAATCCGCACACGCGCATATCGATGAAAGCGCCGGCGCACGCGCACTGGTACACGTATTCGTTAGAGAATCGCGCAGCTGGCGTTGTTTTTTCACATACGTGCGAGATGGCTGCTACTCTTGTCTCCCTTCCATAATGATTTCTCTCTCTCTCTCTCTCTCTCTCTCTCTCTCTCTCTCTCTCTCTCTCTCTCTCTCTCTCTCTCTCTCTCTCTCTCCCTCTCCCGCCCCTACTTTCTCCCACTCCCATCAATCACATCAGGCCCCTCCCCCGCCACAGCAACCACGTTTCACTCACCCCTATGTACTTGCGGATGGTTGAAATTCGAATGCAGTAAAGTGTACTGGGATTCAAATGTTTGTTGGATTTGGACTTCAGTCTTTCGCAAATTGTAACAATTGTATAAATTATCCTGGGCGTGAAGATCCTATGACATAATGGTCATTATGAGAACCGGCAGTACATGCACACGTCATTTTTTCATTAGGAACGGTGCGATCATTGCTCATGTTTAAATTGATTATTATATGGTTAATATTACGTTTCTCTGCTGTTATGAGAAAATGAGAAGAACTGCTGTACATCTCGCTCGATAATTATTCATTCCAACTCTTTGTCTTTTATTTCCTAATTTTCATTGGGTACCGATTTACTCCCTTCAATTATAATTTTTGTACATTTACACCTGTCTCTCGATCTGCCTTGAAATCCAGTGAAAAAGAATTATTTGAACAAGAAAATTACCAATGAAGCAAATGTATCGCAAATTTGTACGAGTCTTTTTAGTAATCGGCAAAATCGTTTAGATCAATATAATAGTGATGAATATTGATATTACGATTATCTTTATACTTGAAATTTGTAATTTTACTCTTCGCCAGAACATAAACGTGTAAAAATATTTCTCAACATAAATATACAGATGCTACAGCTTTCTTTTCAGTATTTGTTCATGTCTCACGTTCACAAAACGTCATTTTTAAATTTTAAACGTCACATATTCGAAAAATATATTTCACCATAAATGTAGGTTAGAATTATTCTTTATTTTAAGAAAATGAACGAAACGAGTAAGGTGGCAACATTTGCTCTGCTAATGAAAGAATTATTAATCTTCACGAGCTGTCCTGTATTGATTTTTATTCCACAGTGATGGTAATTCTAATTTTAAGTTAAATTTTTCAATAAGTTAATTGTCTATCCATCACGCTTCACTCTTCAAATGCAATAAATAAATTAATAATAATAGAGCCTTTAGATAAATTTTATATTTCTGTATAAATATTCCATGTCTTCAATACCACCTCGATTATATCCAATTTTTATAATAATGTATGAAAAAATTCAGATTTAAAAAATGATCGATTCAGCGAATTATTATAATTTTACGGCACAGCGTTTTTTATCAAACGGTGTGCACTTTTAATAATATAAATTTTATCAAATTTCTAACGAACAGCGAGCCTAAGGAATTAAAATAATTATATAAAAAAAATTGATGAAATAGTAAAATTCATATAATGGGATCAATCAAAATTAGATTAAAAACTAAGAATTGAAATAAAAAGTCAATCTTAATTTTAATTAAATATCGCTAGCGTTTGATGTTTGATAGTGAATCGTTATAATTGTTTACCTAATTTTAAATAGTAAATGAAATAAATTTTTATATTTCTATCCAGAATTAAGTACTTTCTTTCACATAAAAGTTGTTAATTTATATGTATTGTATTTCACAATATAAAATTGTAGTATAATAATAAATAACATGTTAAGCTTTTACTTATAAAATATTTCTGAAATTAAAATAATATATTTCACAGTTAATATTTAAAGAAAAAAAAATCGTTTTTTAAAATCTTAAAATGTTATTATTATTATTTTATCTTAGACAATAAATAACAAATTTTGAATTAAATTAATATTACAGTTTATTTAAAAGGAAATTGTTGCTCGAAACAACTTTTTGTGGGGTATAAAAATATAGTATGAATTGAGATACTTGAAATTTATTTATTAAATTGAATATCAGACTTGTTAAATCGAATATAAGAGACCTTAATTTAAATGGATATTAAGCAAACAGTCCTTTAAAAAGAATATGATGCTATTATAAAACAAGATTATTTCACAATTTATGTAAAAGTATTTCAATTGTTTACGATGAATTTTTTCTGACAGCATTCTATTGCCTTTTCCTGTACAAGAGTACTGATGCTGTTGAATATAGCAAAAAAAGTATGTCAATGGAATGCCTTTGCAAGTGAAAATTTTAATTCCAAAAGAAAAATACTATGAAATAAATAGTGAATTTTCTTTTGTGCTATATCGTTTCGTATTATATACGAAAATAAATTCATAGTGATGATAATTTTACTTCATTTTTATAATAAAACTTCTTTTTAAAAGCAATTAACAAATAAATGTGCATAGTAAATAGGATTAAAATAGTACAAAAAGAGTTGCGAAAAAAGATAGATGAAAGCAATTACCGATGAATTTATTAACGATTTGTCTGAATTGGAATGACAGAACGCATAAAGTATTTATTGGAATGGAATAAATAAATGAATTATTTAATGGAACAATTAAATAATTAAATAATTAAATTAAATAATTAAAAATCTATTCTCGCCCATATTAATATATTTTTTAAATTTAGTTTTATTTTATTAGCAACATTTTTTTTACCTTCATTGAAAGCTTCATGATGATAGAAATAAAAGACATGCAGATAATATCATTGAGACAGAGCTGGGAAAGAGAAGTTATTTCAATATGGCTACCAGATGGCAGACCAGTACTGTTCACGTTAATGCATACGTGAAATTTAAAAAACCCACTTTTAGTTTACGTATGCACATTTATAGAATTTTCCCATGTACGCTAATGACATGTTCTTATTATTACGGCGTATAAATATGTTGTGCATTTAGCATAACTTATCGATTGGATGTTTGTAGCTCAATAAATGATTCGTAGGTGCAGAATTAAATGAAATACTTATACTATTCACATGATTGAACAAATGTGAATGTAGTTTAGATAATGTCGATAGTATGATTACATTTTTTTTAATCAAAAATAAATCTTTTTTCTACTACCCTGGGGGGCTTTGAGCTAAACATAAATGTATAATTTTACAGATCGAAGACTCTGTGCATTATGGTATTAATAGTTTTTCAACCTGCTGCCGTATTAATAATATTTAACCATAGGAATTTATAAGCCATGTCTGCTATAAGCTACTATAATTGGTAAAATATTACCATTCGTTTCCCATTTATTCGTAATTGTCAAATTTCTTTATAAATAAATTACTGCCTTGATCGATAATGCGGCCTATCTGACTATTATTTATTGATATTGAAATCATACTTTAACGATCGATATAGATAACATTTCATCTAATTTTCAATCATAAGCAATGTAGTAAGGGGATATATGATTATCAATATAAATAAACAAAATCTGTCTAAAGAAGATGAACCTCTAAATGCGGAAGCGCTGAGTATAACAATGTTCAATCTTATAGCCCATAAATCATTCGCTTAGAATTCTTTACAATTTTTGTTGGATCGCATGTACGTTGGGTAATTAATTGTTCATCATCATTCGAGATATCGGCATTAATTTCTTCATTGATCAACTGTCCAATAAGAAATAAAAATTTTCCCTTTTAACATCATAGTGTAATATATAATTACAGATTAATTGATTCTATTTTTCGCATCTCAGTGATACATCTTTTAATGATTTACCCTCACTCAATCGGCATCGCAATTATAATTGGCTTCGACTGTATTAGCATTTACTTTATTTTCATTGTACTGGCTCCCCTCACAGATATTATTATATAAATTTGATTCAATAACTCTAACATTTACGCATCTATCTATTTACGTATCTTTCAATTATCATTACGCCAATACTCCCCCAAAATTATAAAAATTTCCATATTCAAAATTTATATGCTTCGTGAATTATTTATTCTAAATTTTCCTCTATTCTTTTTTTCCTTCTGTTTTTACATTTATAAGTCAACATTGTACGAAGCGTTCTTTTATCATTCACTCGAGCATCTTGCTTTCTCCTCGTTAAAATAACTAATAATTAGCATTTGTTCTTTCAAATATCTCATGGCGAATTCTAAGCAAATATCCACGCGACCGATGAACTACCAATCCCAATAATTGCAGCAAATTCTCTCATAATTCAAGCTCGCTATTATATTTTAAGCGCTTTCATAATTCTTTTACCATATAAAAGCATATAGCCGGGGTTGGTACGAACACCGATCGATATTCGCTCTCAAATACGAATTGCTTTTAGCGCCTCGTTGTCTATGTACTCGCAAGCTCAACGATCTTCCCACTCGACGAATTTACGACGGCGTTCTTGAAAATATCTGTGAAAGCGATCAATACACTTATTAATGATTATACTTGGGTGTATCGATCCACCGAAGGCAGCAGCAGCAGCAGCAGCAGCAGCAGCAGCAGCAGCAACAACAACAGCAGTGCTTCAAGCGATTGCGACATACGATATTGTCTGCGGGAAAGGTCGAGTGTAATCGATTTTGGCGGCTCGCTCTAAGCTCTTTCAGAATATCAAGCCTTGCGCATACTGGTGGAAGAGTGATGGTAAAAAAAATTGATAAAAAAAAATAAAAAAAAAAGATATGACGACGCGTCTCCCTTTTAATTACTATTTTGTTTGTTTTTTTTTTTTTTTTGTTTGTTTTTGTAGTGCATAGTATCGAGAGTATAAAGCTAAAAGATTGAGAAAATATTGAGATGCACTTCATAGGGCACTTTAAACTGTAACGACCGATTGTCAAAATTGAATAGGGGAGAAATGTTTCATTTTATTTGTTGTAATACGAAACTTCTGTTGGGAATATTACCGATGACTTTATTTTCGGTGACGAATTTATTTTATAATATAAATATCGAGTCGTCGTTCGCTCAATTAATGTTGAATTTAACAGTTATAGCACGGAAAAGGCCCGCAATTAATTCAGTCGTAAACTAGGGCTGATAATAATCCAATGTCTTTCGGTACGCGATTGAGATGATCGATTGCGATTTCAACGTGCGCAAAAAAGTGCCAGATTTCGTGTATTAGCCATTGGACTTCGTTATTGTTCGTAGAGATGCAGAGACTTTCGTCACAAATAATAAAATGTATGACAAGATGATTGCGATGTGCACGAAGACAACACGAACCGCAACATTATTCGCGAAACCGAGTGTACGAGTGTACGAGTACAAAGTACAAAAGCTCTATTCAATGTGTGATGACATTTAGTCACGATAAGTAAATTTATCCCCATGTGCCGTAAAAATTCGCTCGTTTGATTTTTTTTCTACGCCATCTAATTATGTTAAGCAAATAAAAAATTATACATATCTATCTCCTGCTTGTCTCCTAATATCATTGTAACGCGCATTTTCCTCTACCTTACCGGCGTTAAATCGATTAACGAATGCCGTTCATTCAAGGATACAACGTTAGTGAATTAATTTCATCTTATGGCTACTTTTTTTACATGATATCATTCGATAACGACATACCTATCAATAATGAAAAATAAAGCCTTCAATCTAAAATAATTACGATAATTGCCAAACGAGATGGCTTAATTTATAATTGAATATTATTACAATATTTAATATACAATAAGTAGAAAGTATTATTGCCTTTGTTTTTTCTATTATTTTAGATGTCCATAATAATAATTGTTGTAAGCCGCAACTTCGAATAAATTATGTTAGAATTGACGGCGTTATTCTAAAAATTATTCATACGATTGCCGAGGTGTAGTATCTACAATTAGGAAAAATTGAATAGCGTAAAATTTTCATTTAACTTACCTTTCGTTTCAGCGAGCTTTATTACACATCCTGCAACTTTTATCTTATCCATTAAGCAACAAAATTGTATTTTAACGTGCGAGTGAAATGCAAAAATGATTTGTTTTATAGTTATCCATAAAGCACAACATGCCGTTAAATACAAACGCGATCCTGTAAATTTCCAAATCGATATTTACAGCCATACAGTGGCATCGCTTAGTCAAAAGTTCGCCGTAAAATTAGCCTATGAAATTGAAAAGTCTTCACGGAAAAAACGAACATTGAGATTTATTTTACAATTAGCGATATATCCTGAGGTTGATAGAGATAGAGTGTTGGACAGCGGGAGGGGGTGGAGAGGAGAGTGGTATAAAGCGGAGCAGAGTGGAGTAGAGAAAAAAATGTACGTAAGCCCCTATAATCAATACTCGGTGAACGTGGCTCCCATCCCCCGCACTCCGCCCGCAGCCCGCTGCCCGCACCAACTCATCATTTCGCAGGTCCTAAAGTACGAGCGCGCGGAGAGTCACGGATCCTAACCTTGAAAACGGAAGGACAGCAGCTTTGCCAGTTGTTGGGAGAATTTCGTTTGGAAAAGTGGCTCGTTGAGTGTGGGATAACGAGTCGTAGGCAGTCCAGCTGCAGGACAGGAATCCGCCGGCGCCGTAGTGAAAATGGCCGCGGGATCGATACTCCCTCCTCCGCCCCTCCCCCAGTCTTACATTATCAATGGGGGTCGCGCTCCTAAGGGGCGTTTTCTTTCCCCGTGCCTCGTTATCCCATCCAGCGAATGGATATCCCCTTACGCGTGTTGCCGGGTTTTCCCTCGCGTATGTCCGTGGTCGCCGTTGATCCATCGCCGAAAGAACGCAGACGCGGATAACTAACCTTACGCTTTCGGCCTCGCGCTATTTTCGCACTTCGGCTTACGTGGGAGGGAAAGTTTCTCGGCGAATCACACGCGAGACCGTTGCCCTTGTTTTTCATTGGCGGCACCGTGATTTTCCAACGCGTGACGTGCAAGGCCCCGTGTGCCGAGAGTCCTGATCGGTGGAAATTGATACTTTTTAAGCGTAGGTAATACACACACGCGCGCGCGCGCACACACGCACACAGAAAGAGGAGGGCTACAGTCGAGGTTGCCGCAAACGAAAATCTCGTTTCCTTTACATTTAGTGATTGTTTCGCTAGTCTCTAAGTTTCGTATTTTCCAGGGCGTTCGTTGATATTTGTCTTCTAATGCGATGGAAGTGCAGGAGGAGAAGGAAGTGTGTCCGTTTCATAAGCCCCGCGATGCTGATCCACAGATCAACAGCCATACTTCTAATTAAATCGATAATATAACAAAGAATTGTAAGCGAGTGATCGATCTTCTTTCGAAGCAGCTTTCGAGCCGGTAAATATAACAAATGATCCGAGCATACTATACGAGACAATATATTATATCGAAGCAAAGCGCTTTTACGTAAGCATGTGATTGTTCGTTAAGAGTCAACTGATTAGTAGCTGTGCGAATGCTATTGCGCGTTTTGTCGATCTTAAATCCCGACTAATCGTGAAAATTTTTATACAATGGGATATCATAGCTTGATAGCGTTTAAGCTTTTGTATGTGCGACTAGTGCGTTTGGAGATGACGTTTTTGGTTTTGTTCGATTCGCCAGCAAGCAAAGCACGTTCATATGTAAAAGGTAGGCCTATGTAACTCATTCATTTCGTTATTTTATATCCGTTATAATTATAACGGTCTGTAACAGCTTTCATCATCTGAAATAAAGCAATACACACCAGTACACCGTACAAAAATTGTTATTTTCATTTCATAGGTCTTGATTAACGGCTTAGTTATTTCACACACCCGAGGCAGATTTTTAAATCATAAAATTTATAATATTGCATTGATTCTAAGGTGTTGACAAAGAATTTTTCTCGATAAAATTTTCAATTGTAAAGCCGTTAGTAGCATAAACGACTTTTCGCTATAAATCTCCCTCCTCCTTCGCTCCTCCCTTCTACGTGAATAAATGTAAATATGGCAGGCGGGAAAAATTTGCTCCAATGGGAATTGTTATAAACTCTAATTTAAAACGCAGCTGTGGCATCGAACAAATTGCAGATTATGATTATCTACTGGAAGATTGTATTTATACCGCCTCTTGTGTATTTTCATATTCCATACGAACGAGATAATAAAGTGCATTACTTCCCTGTTTTCGGAATTTCAACATACTCCTTAATTTTTCTGTTCATGGCACTTTGACGGAACAGCAGCAAAAGCAGTTTTTTTCTTTTGTTTTTGTTCTGTTTTGACATCGTTTTAGAGTTCAGATTTGAGCTCGTAAAATTAATTTACGTATCCTTGAAAAATAAACAATACATTTAGTGAACGATAAATGGAGAGAAAGAAGCTTAGTTATAGTAGACGTAATGAATAACGTTTATTTTATCTTGAAAAGTGTGCTCTTTACGCACATCGATATATTAACTATGCATAATAATGTATACGAGCTTTAAAAATATAAGGACAATAAAGAATGAATTTAGTTTAAAAAGTGCACTTTATCATGAAATTTTATTGCTCGTAAGAATAAATATTTCAATATTGAAATTATAAATAATGACCCTGTAAAATAATATTATAGTTACTATTAAATAAGCTAATTCTAATTGGATATTCCTTCGTAAAATTATGCGCGTTTTGGATGAATTCGAATAGTAAGCTTTTTCGTAAGTAAGGATTTTCGCATACAATGATATTGGTTAAAATTAATCCTTCCACTACTTATCGTAGTTTAGAGTTACGTTTCAGACGCTCAAACAGCCGATTAAATATTCATTAAAATTACAATACATTATTATCATTCTTTTGATTTTGAAAATAACAAATTGACTTTACATAAATTAAGGGGCTTATTTTATATTAGTTAATAGTTACGCGCATCCGAAGGAAGGACAAGCACTCGCGAGCCGAGTGATTAAATAAAGTTAAAAGTATCTCCGGTTGTAGTGGAAATTTCGCCGAATCATCACCACTTGCATGCCAACTCATCGAAGTCTTCATAAGCGTTAGACATTAAGAGATAATTATATAAATTATGTAGAAACGGGTATAAGTCACAAATGGACGTATAAGCCTAGACAGTGTAATTAAATAAATGTGTGACATCCAAGGCAAGTCTACAGGAAATCTCGTAATGGAAAAGCATAACAGATTTTCTAAATACGTTGACCGACAAAGGAATCCGATGACTCGAATGCAACAGATTGTAAGCCACATTAAGCAAATAATTATCAGTATATAGTCATATAGTAGCTCTACCTACTCACTGTTTGTTAGAACTCAATTGTTGTGCTCTCTTTCTCTCTCTAGATGATGTAAAAGAAGTCTCGTATAAGGGACATTTAAGTCAACGATCTGTCAAACGATTGTCATCCTATCTATATGTTTCCCTTTTAGTAAACTAGAAGCAAATTGAAAGCAATAAACTTTACCACAATTAGACGTGCTTGTATTATGTCCAGTAATTCGTACATATTTTCAGCGTTATATTACAACTGTGATAATATAACTTTATTTGCTATTGTAATACCGTAAGATTTATGCGTTATCGAGAGCTTAAGAAGCCTGTCGAGGGAGCTTAACTATTTAAAAATGACAGCCTTAAGTCAATAATCGAACACAAGGAGAATGAAATTACCTACTGTTCTTATTGTCCTTATAAAAATTCTTCTTACCCTTCCAGCGTTCCGCGTAATATGCAATTTGAAAATACGTTACAAATACATGATGCATTGTGTTGTAAATATAATCTTTAAAATTATTACAAAAACATCTTTAAAATTATGTATAAAAACTTCTCCTTGTTCCAGTAAAACTGAATCTCTCGCTAATTAATGCCAATCAAGTTCGACGGATAAGCGAAGCTTTCATGAGACTTCTTCTCCAAAAGGATTGCCATGTGATTATCGATGTCTCTCCCGAGCAGAAGATGAATGAACCATTGCGTCATCGCCTCTATCTCTCCCTTTCGCCATTCTTTGGCTTTTTTCGTTTCAAATAATCGTGAGCCTTTCTCAACTTTCGCTTTCGCTTCCTCGAACCCCTACAGCCTCGCATGTGAGCATTGGATGTTTTATGTTACGGGCCCTTGTGACTTGCCTTTCCGACTTCACGCAGACTCGAATTTTTACATTATAACATCTCTTGTAATAAAGTAAGAGAGTGCGTGAGATAATGGCTTAAGAAATACTCAACCGGACGTATGAGGATATTTGATTGAGGGATTTATCTAATCGACTCATACATTCTAAATGGTACTTCGAATGTTTATAACCTTAACACTCATTTAGTATTTTATAATTCATTTTTGTATATAATTCATAATCATAGTTAAGAGCAGTGGCCATCGCAGACTATGTAATATGTCTTATTAAATCTTTCTCCACACCATTCGTTACATTTGTATTTGTCATATATAACCCCGTCCATACTATTTTTTCATTTTTTTTCGTATCACCCCTAAGTTGCATATTCCGCATTCATTTACCCTCGTAACATTTTTCATTGGGATTTAATAATACTAACTGCAATCCTGACAAAACCGCGACGCAGCCCCGGGTTTTGCGTATCGACTGCCAGTCTATCAATTGATCGTCGGATTACTTAATCTCTAAGGAATGTAGATTTCATAAGGAGAGAAAAAACGAGTACGCGGCTTGGGATTAATGCGGTATAAGCTCGATAAGTCGATGAGTTCTGAAATAAGAAGCGACCACGATTACCGTTATGAACTGTCAATCTGTCAAGTCGAGCTGCTGTCAGTTTCAGAAACTTCATAGGATGTGAAACATTTTCTTCATATGCGATTTTGATTTTCTATTCCTGATCGATATTTTTCCTTATTTTCAGCTGTCCTTTGAACATCAATGGTTAAAGAGAAATGATATACATATATATACATATATATACAAACAAAATCGAAAGTTGTTGTATTGTTTGTTGGTTTTTTTTAAGAAAAAATATATATTTATCAGTGACCGCTTTATATCACACTCTGGACGACTTGATAATATCAACTCATTCCATTTTTACCATCGCTTGCGCCTCGCTTTTCACATTACCGATAGCGAAATTGTGCCCGGCGCTCGTAATTGCACTCATAAGTACTAAGTTACGTCATCGATACGACAATTTTAAAGAGAGAATAATTATTCCGATGGTTATAATTGAATATAGCATGAAGCAGTCAGATTTTACAGTTAACATAGATCATTATATAGGGCTTATAGTTAATCCTATTTAATTTATTGCTAACCATTTTGTTAAGGTATGAATTGTCCATTCCTTTCGGCCACTATGCCGCAACGGATGTTAAGTTAAGTACCAGAATAATTTGAAGTACTATGCTAGTTTGAGTAGCAAATGTATTAACGATAGTAATTTCATGCGGAGTGGCACTAGTCGCTCCCCTTACAATTTTAATTTGCTTTTTTTCAAACATGGACTTGGTGTACCTAATATACATTATTTAGTGTGTTTGTAAAATAAATTTAGAAATGAGCACAACGTAGATGTGAATGAATATAGCGGCACAAATAATAAAATTATTTATCTAGATGTTTACATTTTCGTCAATACGTATGGCTGTTAAATTTTTTTTTATTGTGGATATTACAAAATTAGAACGATTGTACATTGAATTAATTAATATTCAAGAATTGTAATTGGAAAGATAAATTATTAATGTCTGATTATGTATGTCTCTTGCAAGTATGGATTATAAGGTAAGAAAATTTCACTGAAAATAAGGAGAAAGGCGAAGTTGCGGGGACAAAACAAAAGTGGAAAGAAAATTTAATTTACTATACATTCAATTATCGCTTTTATTTAAACCTGTCATTTTTGTAATATAAAATAGAATCTATTAGAAATATTATGATAATTATTATGCATTTAATGTCGATTCACGTAAATTTAATTTCAAACAAAGTATACGGAATTTTATAAATAATTTACCAAATACATTTCTCTCTAATCACACATTAACGCATACGATCCACTAGGCGCCAGCTACATAAGAATGCTTTCAGTTTCAATTGATTTTTGTGATAACCATTATGGATATTATAAATGGATAATGGCATTGACATTAATAGATTTTTTTACATTGTGCTTTTTAAATAATTACATTGTTAGCACATCATTTTCTTTTAAATTCTCAATAATTCGACACTTTATATACATTAACCTCATAGATTATTACAATTAACACTTATCTATTAGTAGTTATTTACTAATTACTAAACAGTGGCAAGGATTCGTGTACATTACGGGTTAAAAAGCTCATTTATATGCAAGCCTCTTTCCAAAACAAGTACAATGAATTAACTGAAGTTTATTTATAGAAGTAGATCGGAAGTATTCATCCGTTTGTTAGTTTTATATTACTCAGAAGAAATCCAGTATTGACATTAGGAAAATATTGAAGGGACGAAGATTGTAAATAAGATTTTATTAATGAAATAATAAGAATATCATGAATTTTCTAATAATACAGCATCGACTATTCAGAGACTCGCGATACCTTCAGAATTATATAAATAAAATAGTTGATCAAGACATCGGTCCAAAACAATTAGGGAGTGAAAAAAAGTGGACATTTAAGAATTCAATAAAACTTTGAAATATTAGTTTTGTTTATATACATTGAAGTCTTTAAATCCCCATTAAAATAGTTTAGAATAGTTAAAAGAACAAAAAATTAAGCTAAAGAAATATCGAGATTAACGGTAATAGTGTTGATTGCAAATAAAATTTGTTTTCTTATATCGTTTTTTTTTAAGAAATATCTTGCCTTTAGAGCCTATGCGTTCATTATTTTATTATATGGGATTGGCAGTATTAAGCTGTAATTTAAGAAAATGCTGCTGAAAGGTAATTTGAAGAGTAGACGATAAAAATGTCAATGAAAAAGTTGAAACTTGGACTTTTAGAAGTGGTCACACTTGAAATTGGAATATAAAAGTTGTGGTACGTAACCAAAGTTTTACAAATCGAATATTACAAGATGGATGGATGGCTTTATAGGAAAGAAAATAAGACTTATCGATTTTCAAAATTTTCACGACAATTATTTCCTGAAAATATTATAAAAAATTTGTTTAATTTTTCCACTATATTTCATTTCGAGAAATGTAATTTTCATTATTAGATAATTGAATAAAGTTGTCTATTTTCAATTTATCATAATTGTGAGTGAAAGAATCGTTTTGTTTTATTTTTAACTCGTTTTTGAAATTATAATTAATTACATTAAAAAGTCCAAATTTGACGGTTTAGTTCCATGAATTTATTAAAAATCTCATGTACAAAGTAATTTTTTCTTGAGAACGCGATAAAAAAATATAAAAATGAAAATTACTTCATATTTGATTTTGCAAAAGCATCTTTTCAACTCTTTTAAATCTAATAATATAAGTGCATATGTAAAAAAGTTAATGCTTAACTTAACGAGAAAACTATTAATGAAATGCTGTTTATTAAGTATTGATTTTTTTTATTTATAAATTCTTTTGACGCTAATATAATCTCCTTGGAAAATGGTGTTTGTAATGCTTTAACAAAAAATAGCACATAATTGAAAATTCAAAACCGCTTTTTTCTTTTATTCTTCAATATCTTTAATGTGTCATTTGACCTTCTTCGTCATTTATCGCATTATCTTGTTAATGTTTCTCTCGCGCATATGTGAAAGAACTTATCAACATTTGAATGCTGCATCTGCATAATGTCATATTGTACTGTTATGAAACGTTATTAAATAATTGAGAAAATTCGAAAAATCGATTGTTGTTTTTTTTCTGTAGAATAAATGAAGTAATAAATATTTTATGTATGGAGAGTAATGAAAGTAGCACTACAATAACTTTGATCATTAATCAATCAACTTTTATGTGAGAAATATAAATGTACTTCACACATGTGATTAAAAAATGCACGAGTAAACTAATTGATTTTGATATTAAAATTTTACAATCAGATTTAACGATTACATAGTATTATTTATTTAAAAAGTAACCGATAAATTTTTATCACTCAAACTAAATTTCACAGTGATATCCAAATTTGAAATTCAAAATTTTGAGAAAATGCATTCACGATTTCGTATGGCAGATAATTCCGAGATTTTTAATATGAATAATTCAAATTCATATATAATACTCATTAATTAAGAGCTATTTACCTATATTTAGAGCAACTTACGCCGACAAATAATGAATAATTCATAAAATATCTTTATATTGCAGAATATAATAGATCCATATAAAATGTGCAAATATAATAGCTTTTCAATTTCTAGATATTATGACAAATTATAACAAATAAAAATGCTTAAATATTCAATATCAATAATTATTTATATATTCATACACTTACACTATATTTTGTAATCAAATATCTTTAACATTTAATATTTTCGAATATTTTTTATATTGTGTTAATTATTTAAGAAGAAATATTAAAAAAAAAATATATATATAACTTCCTTAAGAAATGTCATTTTTAATGTTTCAACAAGAAATAGTATATAATAATTTTTTCTAATTGCCTACATTTTAATAATATTTTTTAAATGTATATAAAATAAAATTAATAGCTGTAATTTTTTATTTGTTTCAAGGTTTTGGAAAAATTAAATTTTTATTTAAAAGGAATGTTTTAAAAAATACTTAATCTGGCAAAGCGGATGAATGTTAACACTGAACATTGCATAATGCATACAATTTTTACATTTTTTCGTTTAATTTAATTTTAAGAATTGTACACAAAGTAGGTAAAATCTTTATAAAGTCTTTATAATTAATTAGATGAACATTTCAATTTAATTAAGCATTCTAAAAATGTGTATAGTTTATTCAATGTACTAGTATTAATAAGATATAATAAGAAAAAATGTACGTAGCATGTAAAATTTAGAACAAACGAAAAAACGTGAAATAAATAAATGTTAGATAATACAGATTATATAGATTTAAACGGTAAATTAAGATTATTAATAATATTTTAATACAATAATACTCTAGACGTTTTGTAACTGATAATAAATTACTTCGTAATGATAATGGGCACATTGTTTAGTATTTTTTGTTAGCGAATAAGGATATTGAATATGGGTATAACTCTTTCTTCATTATATATCTATAAATTTATTTTATTTATTTTGTATACAAAGTAATTACTAGACAAAGTTGATTCATTTCATGGACAATATCAATTGAATAAATTATAATATATTGTTTTAATAGAAATTTATTGTGCAAATGTAAAATTTTGATTTTCATTTGAGTTTTTCATTCGTATATTATAAATATTTTTGTTTTCAGTCATTGCCAATTTATTAGATAATATTTTTTAAGTAAAAAATCATATTATAAAAACGTTTTTTTTATCTTTACTATCTTTCTGTTATCACTTTCACTTCTCTGTTCTGTTTTTGCATAAAAGCAAGTTCAAATATTGAAAATGACAATCAAATTTTAATGACGTTAAATTGGTATTTAAAGAGTTTCCTAACTAAATGACACACTATCTTTTCTAACTTAAATTCAAATAGTATTTAATTCAATTTTAGGCATTACGACCATTTATAAACTACTACCTTAAAAGTAAAACTTATAATTTCATAAAGTTGATCTACTTTGGAATTGGTTTAAAACTGTTGTAATGTTATTATTCACCGAGTAGTTGCATTTTAATATACTATATATATATATATATTTTTTTTTTTAATAATATATTTATTAAATATATATTTTTAAGATACACTATTATAGGTTTACAGATCACGTCATTTCTTTTTATAAAAAGTATATAATAACGTTTTTCACAATGTGAATTAATTGTATGTATTAAGCTTACGATTAAAATTTAAGTAATCTATTTTATTTAACATAAAAATTATAAAATTTCCAAACTCGCGTATGTTCGTTGGATAGTTTTTAACTTTTTATTTTTTCATTTTATCAATTATCGAGAAATAAAGATGAATTAAAAGTTTCGACCCTAATTTGATAAGTATATATTTTAATATTATAATTTAATGGCGTTGAATTTATAAGTAAATCTACGTTTTATTATATATTATACTGTTTTTGTAAAATATATCTAACTTATATGAAAAAGACATCGTACAGTGCTTATGATTTATCTTTAGTACGCTTAGAAATATAAAGCTAAGCTTAATATTACTTTGGTAGCTACGGTTATCAATGGCGCACTTGTTAAAAAATTGAAATAAATAAAAAATGTGTATTTCAGTAATATTTTATAAACGTAACTAACGCATAATCGCATATTCAGAACACAGATAAGTTTAAAGCGTCAGTCTGTAACATTAATAACAGTTCGCGATACCAGGCAGGAAAAAGTCTGCCTACTGCCAGCAAATTACGTGACTTTCTTTATTATTTTTTTTTCTTTTTATAGCCTTGAGTAAGGTCGTCGGGAAGCGTACCGGCAAATAACCTTAATTACCGCTTATCGACGGGCACTGCGAAATGACCGTTAAACGTGAGGACACCCACTCCAGTTCCTTTTATTCTCCTCTCGCTCGCTTACACTTACGGACTCACATCCAGACTGTCCGTCTCTGTTTTCCTCATTTCGTAACGCCTCGCGTCTATTGCGTCTCGTCTGCGACTCGTCTACGTCGTTGCCAGCGATACATTGACCCTTATGACGTGGCATTGCGCGCGCGTTCAGGCAGCCACCAATACACCCGTACTTTCGTTGCGCTTAACACGTAATGTTCATGCACTTTGTCATTGAACTCGAGATTGTGTACGGGCGTGCGATTGACATTTGAAATCGATGTAACGAGGCGCGCGATAGTGTCATGACGCGCCGGTAATCCACCGAAATCCCCATCGATTCTTCTCCTTTATCCGCTATTACACTTGAACGGGTTAGCGAGATTTTTTTCTTTCAGGTGGGGGCTTTAGGGGAGGGGGTCATTCATTCTATTTGGCCAATTTCGCGCTAGGATTGTGCGACGTGCGTCGATGGGGGGACGGGAGTGAGCTGCTTCGGTTCTTTTGCTTTAAAGCGTTTATAAGGTTTAAAGTCAGTCGTAGGCTTTAGAAGAATTATCTGCTGGACATTATTTTAGAAGAACTGTGTGCTGTTGCATTCTTATAAATCAAATTTCTGTAAGTGAAAGGGAAAGATATGGCTATGATCAATACCAATGAAGCTTAAACGATTAACTATAATGCGAATGTAGTTAATGAAGACGTAACGTGTAACGTAATATAAACTAGAAAAAGAGAAAAACGAAAAAAGAAATAAGTTTTCTTTTTCATAATAAGTTAATAAAACAATGTTCGTATCATAAAAATAATGTCAAAATAATTCAATTTCAGAATAATAATATGTTATATAATATTTCGATTAGATAGGTCGTATTAAAAAATAATGTCGTCTTAGAAAAAAATATAGTAGATTATTCGTTTTATACTGTTCTTAATTCTACAGCAAAATTTCATGTAAAATATAATTGTATCGTTACTTTTGACTTACATATGCATTAAAACAGCTTTACTGCTGCAATAATAAGTTTAATGAAAATACAAGACATTATTATTTATTGTGGATAATGAGTGAATTAATTAATAATAGATAATCCGTTATGTACAAAATACATTACGAAAGACAACTTGGGAGTTAAATATTTACCAAGTATTTTAAATCTTATTGATAGGCATTTCAATTAAATCCATATGGTTTTATTGACATCGACTCCAAGGGGATCGATTTTCCTCTAAAAATAATACCAATACATTTAATTAATTAAATAGCAGCATTTATTTCCATTATATATTTACAAAATTTCAATATAAACAATAGCTTCCGGCTTGTACACACCTTCTTACGTACAAATCCTCTTACGAGGATATTTCGAATAAAGTCTCGATAATTTTGTGCTAATGAATCAATGTTAAATATAAAAAATTAATATTACCGTTGCAAAGTAAATTTACTGTTCTACACGAATATTTATAGGACATAGTTGTTATTTAACGAAATGCATCAACAGTGTTACGATACAAACATACGCATCGACATTGTTTCATAGTATCATTCACACTTGTGTATTAAAAAATTGTTTCGTCAAGGAGTATTCTTATTAATTAATTAATTAATAAATTTTAGGATCAGGTATGTTAATCGTTTAAAAGGGTTTATATACATAAATACATGCATGTACAAACATGTGCGCATAAAACATAACCTTCATTGTCAAGTGTTTCTTTAATGACAGGACAGAGATAACATTGTATTCCAATATCTTTATCAACGGTTGCCGTATGTAATAAAATCGGCTTACTATATCAGCTTCGCGCGTAATGTCTTGCATTCTACGTCACCAAACCCGTTATTAAACAATGCGCGATGCACTCGAATGTCATCTCGCTCTGACACTCTGGCATCGTTCATTCGACAAATTCGGACAATTTCCACAGCATTAGCGAACGATATTTCTTAACAATTCGGTATGATGTCTCGACACAGATTTGTGCGTGTTTTAGTTGTGAGCCCGTCGTTGGCCCGCATAGGTAATTCGCGATCCTTCTTGACTTTCCGCTCGCGAAGACAATGACCAGAAGTTCAGAAGTTCGGCATACCTCGCGCTAGGGGATCTCAGGCCTCGATTACGGGCTCGCGGTTCTCCCTCCCTTGGTTCTCCTTCAGGTTGGGGTAGAGCTTAGCTCGGGCTCCGTCGCTGTTCAACCGCCCGTGAAAATCCGGCTTGCGATCTCGGGGCGCACTGCGATGGCACCAGATGTCCAGCAGACTCCTGGTCATCTGCACCTGATGCTGCTTGGCGATGTTGACCGAGACGCAGCCCGGCGGCGACATCGGCGAATCTGTCGTCGCGCGGATAACAGTCGCTCGCGTCGTCGTGTCCTCGTTGCTCAGCCTGCGAGGACAGATTCAATTTCTATATAAGTTATTATCCGTCCAACGGTAAAGGATCGATTCGACATCGCGATTAATGGGAGCGCGGCACAAACTCCAACTCTCGTTAAAGCGTCCAGTCGGAGTACGTGGTCGGCTTAACGAGTTCGACGTGCCACGAGAACCCGACGCCAGCACAATTTCGTTGGCTAGCGAGAGCTGATGCCCTCGAACGACCGAGCCGTGAATAATAAGAATAATAAAAAATCCGGTGTAAAACGTAGAAAGTGGCCGTAAACTTAGGGTCCGATATACATTATTTTTATTACGCGCGCTTTGCTCGGAATTATTCGAAACCTCGGAGTCTTTTTTCCCAAATCCCATTCCTACAATCGAATCTCAGTAGTAGAGCATCGCGCGTATTGCCCTTGTTTCGTAAGCTAAGCCAGTTTAGTGAAGGAGCCTCTATCACTACGCACTCGCGATTAAAAAGTTAAGTCACAAGCAAATTCATCCGCGTGATCGACAACCATTCAGCAAGCATATCACAAATGAGTGGTGTCGCAAGCTAATCGAAAAAAAAAAACAAAAAAAATGTCTGTGTATGTCGGCGTTAAAGAGGGCAAGATTTTTCCGGCTAACCACTTGTCCATGAGTTATGACTACGAGCGAGCGATAATATATGATCGTAAATATATTTAACGTAAACAATGTCTAAGGTGTACTTTGCGACTTACCCGTCTAGCTCCCTCAGCGCCTGATCAAGTTCCACCTTGTTCTTGTCCTTATCGTCCTTGTTGCGCACCTCGAGCAGACAGCTTAGGACCTCGGAGTGGCCGATCGAGGTTGCAGAGTGGCCCCTGAGGAAGGCCTCGAGCTCGCTCCAGAGCAGCTTGTAATGCTCGTCGCGTCTGACGCCGCTTTTTCCGCCCCGGCCACCACCGAGGTTTGGCAGGGGCAGGCTCTCGTGTTTGGCCTCCAGTTGCAGCAGTCCGAAGATTATCTGCTTGCACTGGAGTACTTCCTCTTTGCCGAGATCGTCCTTGAGAACGAGATCCGCCAGTGGCTCGATCATCTGTCGATGATCGTCGAGACGTGCGTTTTAATCGGGCATCTTCGCATTTTTCGTCTTAGATTCGTAATAATCGCAGAGCCGCTTAATACTTATTTTGCCGTCGACGAATGATGATTGGCCGCTGGACGAATCCGCGAAACGATTTTTTTGCGCGAACTCACGACCGGCCGTTGATATTTGGCATTGGCAAGGTATGAGACATTAAAAGAGATTTTCGACGTTAAAAAAAATAAAAAAATAAAATGTAAAAGCACAGGATATGCCGTCGATGAACATCATCGGCATTAAACGGCGAGTGAAAGTAATGGACGGGGGAAAGGACGAGGAATGGAAGAAGATAGCTACATGTACATTTTTCGAGTTTGAATCTTATTTCGTTGCGTAAAGTAGAAGAAGATGAGAGCATGTGAGTGTCGTTTATTGAATTTCGTAGGCCCGTGGAGAGGAATTAGGTATTAGAATTCTTAAAAAAAAAATTGTTACACAATATTCGTATGATTTCTATTTTCTTGCAAAGAATGCGTGGCTACTGGCTATTATGTATACAACAAAAAACGTTTCGTAGATATTTCGGAATATCTATTTAAGGTTCCGGGATTGTAAATTGTATTGCGAGTTCGTTAAGACAAGAGCGACCGACAGGTTTTATTAAAAGGCTTCATCGATTGTCTCTCCCTGTCTTTATAGGGCTTTTAAAAAGCATATTCGTACGCTTTGCCATTTAAATGTCCTCCAACCGCGAAGATATTTTATAAGTCGCAATTTTATATCATCTTGTAATGCGCGAGTCAGTTATCCAACGAGCTTTAACGAATTATCATTGGACGCTTTCACCAGGAAGAAGTCCGACTTTACCTTCGATTTGGGCAGCAATTTAGTTTTAAATATAAATCGGTAAACGCTATTAATTTGGTTTAGCGCGTGAATATCATCGATTATGTGTCAATCGGAAAGGATTTATCATCAAACGCAAATTGCATAAAAAACGAAGATACCTGTTTTAGATTGAACATTAGGGTATTGGAAATAGTTATAGGCCAGTACTTGGTGTGTCTCTCCAGGCGCGACCGCATCTTCTCGGCTGGACCTTCGGCTTCATCGATCGTCTTGCGTTTCAAAGGTGCGAGCACGTTGGCTCGCATCAGGCTGCCAAAATCCTGTTGAGGGTATTTTTACACATCATTGTTGGTCATTTGCCAACATGATAAAAGGCAGTTGTTGGAAAGCGGACGGGGGTTTCAGCGCAAAAGAAATGATCGGCCTCTTCCAAAGTAAGTGAGTTTATATTGCTGATAAGGATTTTTCAACTACTGTATTATCGAAGGATAAATGTTGCTCGAAAAATTCTTCTATTTAACTGCATCTCTTTAAGCGCGACAGTGCGAGAGTGAGAGAGAGAGAGAGAGAGAGAGAGAGAGAGAAAGAGAAGAGAGACAGATATATAGGTAAGTTGATAGACAGGCAGTCAGTCCGTTAGAGAGGGATGGAATTTAATTTAAGAAAATTCAATAAAATCATTCGTTGAAAATATGATTATTTAAAGAAACTTGGGGGGAAAATGAATTTTTCTCTTAAAAAGAAATGTTCCAGTTTTTACTTTACTGTCAATTAAATGTCGATCAATGTTTACTCGATAATTTTAACTTGCAAGAAGAAATTGGCAAGCACTGGTGGTTTGCATTGTAGGCATATGAAATGGCGATGAAAAGATTAATTTGAAAACTGTTGCCATATGGATTCAATGATCTATTACTGTAATTTATGTGAGCTACTTATTTGTTTTTTGAATGTGCGTAAATTCGAAAATCAATACCTATCATTAGCGTAATGCAAAAAACAACTTTATTTACGCTACATTTTTTTATCCGAATTCGATTCCTCGATTGTATTGTCTCTGCATCCCCCTCCTTTATTTTTTTTATGTGGGATTCAACCGAGAATAATTGAAGGGCAAATTATCGATAAACACGCTTCAACGCTTAGCCTCTCTTGTACAAACTAATTAACAATTACCTCGTATTTATATGTATCAGACATACTCAGCGGATTTTGCAAGGAGTCTCCACAGTCTCATGTATCACCAAGTTGTAAATTGAGCATTCTGGATCGTAAAGCGCGAGCAAATGAATATTATCAAATCTTAGGTGGAGTCCGATTTCGATTCTTCGCTATACTTGGCCATTGTTATTATTATAATGATAAAAACGATATTCCTTATAGTCAAGGAAAGTTGATAATGAGATAAGTTTAAGGCTTATCCTACTGCAGATCTTCCTCAATACAATCTAATTTCATAATTTCATCCAGACCGAGCGATTCATTTATGAATTCCGTATTTTTGATATTTCAGTTTGGAACGAAAAGGGGGGGGGGGAGCAGAGTAAATGAAGAGAAAGACATAGTAAAACATGACGGACGGTGATGCGATAATCGGTGACCCTGCCGCCGCAACCCTCGCTGATGGACGGTGGATCCTCGAGAACGCTCCTAGATGTTGACAGCGTGTGGATGAAAATCTCGCCACCGTGGGAGGCCAGGAGGTGGGATATGGCCTTACCGCCGCTCTTACGGGCCATCTCGAGCATGACCGAGCGCCCATTGAGGAGGAAGTTGATGAGACAGGAGGATGGCCGGCTGTTGACGTCGACGGGTGTTATGCGGTGCATAGCCGTACAGTTTTGCATTTCGCTGGCACTGCAGCCGCGGGGCGTGCACCACTTAAGGGTTACGGTCTCGTACTCTGTACCCTCGTCGAAGCGCCGGAAGGTCTTGATGAGGGCCGAGTCCTGAGGATTGCCTGCGCCAAGAGAGATTGAACGCGTTAATCGACAGATTGTTTAGCAGGTGCCTAGAGGTACCTTTAAGGATGGCGAGATGCGCGGCCGACGAGTGAAATATTTCGACATCGTAGTTGGCCGATGAGCTCGCATTCTGCTCCTCCTTCATCGGGATCCCAGTGACGGTCGTGCTCGCTAGATCGTAGTGCGAGAGTATGAGGTGAGAGAGCTTGGAATGCAGTATCGGTGCTTTCATCGAGTGTACTTCCATTGACAGGAGCGGCGAAATCTGAGAAATAGCGGTTTCTCAGGTCATCGTGCAGAGGCTGCTTCTCGGCTTAGAACGAGAAAGGTGATTTTAAAGAAATATGGCTTACCTCACGTAGAGTTTGGCTTGTTACTTGCGATTCGATGGTGTTTGGGAATATATTTAGTATGACGAGGTGACAGTGGTGAATCGGTACCAAACTGAAAGCGAATTCGAATGAGTTGGAAATTAATTGCATTATCAAACATGCATGCATTAATGTATGCAACACATGCATTAATTGCATAACAAAACTAATAATTATAACAATAACGATACTCGAACGATTGGTATAGCAGTATTTTTTGTATTGAGAATGCTGCGACTGTTTGAAATTAGAGGCAGGTTTTCAAATGTTATATATTATAATTGTAGTTGTTAATGTTCAAGGAACGACTTACTGATCAGAACCAATGGTTTGCTTATTTTGTTGGGTTAATTGATTTAGAAATATATTTTCTAAACTCTTCATGTTCATATTGTCTCTTGCACTGGTGATGCAAATAACTCTCCCCCTATTCAATAATTTACTTGCAGCTTCTGGGCCTGCCATTTTTTTCTCCAGCTGATTTTCCGAACTTTCTGTGAGCGCTTCTATGGCGACTCTCAGACCATGGATCACTGAAAAATCAGCACCTGGTTGATGGCTTCTAGAAGGTACTCCAATAATGGCCATGCCATTCATTATCTGGAAAACGTTTCAAATTAATTTCTACTCGCTGTATATTTGAAATAGTCACAACAGTCAAGGGCATAGACGCAAAGACAACAATATTTACATGCGCCAAATTCTGCTGTAAAGGACTCCATGTGTTTAATATGTGTGCTGAATGATCGCTGACAACAAAACGGACCTATAAAATATAAGAAGATATACAGAGACTGAGAAATTTACATTAAAATAAAAAAATTACATATTTTGTTCGTAATCTTAAAATTATCAATAAATTAAATCAGTGTTATGTAATACCAGTTTGCCTGTTGGAAACAAATCCCAAACAATTCTGCAATACTCCATTGACGTTTCTATACTTGTTGTCCATAGTGATTTGCATACCGGAGGTAACGGGATAAGATTTTGTTGGCCTCTGACTTTTAAGCAGTCGAAATCTAAAGGACTCTCTGTTGAGATGCTAAAATATGGCGTATGATCTAGTACAAACACCGTCTTATGATTCGCTGGATACATTATTTCTATAGCATCGTCTATCTTTTTTCTTTGTCGTATTTATGTTCTTATGCATCTATTGCACTTGAAAAAAAAATTTTCTTTATTAAAGCTATCATTGAAATTATACTCCATTAAAAATTCCTAAATGACAATTATATTTAATAACTACGCCAAAGTATATATATATATATATTTTTTTTTACCAAATATTAAAAATATTAAATAGAGATGATATTTGAAATATTTATAAAATAAAACACCAATCTATAACCTTGTTAATAAATTTAAAAAAAATTTGTTACACCGAGTTATTTTTTAATTAATCATTCAAATAAATAAATAAAGATCAAAGTATTTTTGTAAAAGGTCTTATATCAAGCTATCATTTGAAATAATATGAAATTTATTGTACTTACAAAACTGATATCTTCGGTTATACTAGGGTTATGTTTGATAAAAGTAGAAATAAAGTAGAAAAAAGTTGGCTACGATTGTTATGATGTGGAATATCCGGTAAAACAATTTTCAAATACTTAAAAACTTAAGAAATCATTCGCAAATAATATACCTTACAATATTACAACTTTTAACAATATATTTTTAATTTACAATGTAAATTTTAATTATAAAATTTTATTTGTTTATTCAAGTATAATAAAGGAATTAGAGCTACAAAAAATTATTAAAATACATCGAATCCCGGTATAAAAGTAAACCATCATTTTTAATTAATTATATGTATAATTACTAAAAGAAAATATAATAAAATGTTAATTTTGAATTTCATGTATTCCCGCTCTTGTAGGATTCATGTGAGTGAATGATTAAATACAATATATTTTATAGAATAATTGAGAAATTAATATTTTATAAAATAAAAATTTTTTATTTTCCTTATTAATTATTAAATAATAATAATTATTATTAAATATAATTAAATTGTAAGTTTGGAACTTGACACTATACAGTTTTCTATAATTAAGATGTCCGCTTGAACTTCCTTTCCATTACTGGAATACTCCTAGTGGCATCGATCGACGTAAGTTTCTGTATTTTTTAAAAGATTTTTTAATAATGTACGGCTATTTTCGTCTTTTAAGTTCTATTTTATGAAATATGAGCTTCAACTTTATTATAGGGCTAATTTTGGTTTATGTAAAAATCTGTTAAGTGCTTGATATTATTGTACCGCGGTACCGTGATAATGCACGTGTCTTAGCCTATAAAATTCTAATGCTTAATTTACTATCTATTCATAAGGCAATCTATAAAAATGAATATGTTAATACTCTCTTTGTTCAATTAAGTTAGTAACAATAATTCATAATTATATTTTATTTTAGAAATTGAATAAATAAAATTCAGACAAATCTTTTAGGTTAATTCACGCGTTTTTAACCATGTGGTTGTTTTTCTTCTAAAGCAGCAATAATTTATTAAGTACATTATTGCAGAATTGTTTTTAATGTTAATTGCCTATTCTACCGAAAAGCAAAATAGGAGACCGAATATATTAAAGCAAAGTCTCATTTACTTTAGGTTGACTCGTAGTTCAACCACAACGTTACGATGTCAGGAGGTTACGATCCTTTAACCCTCAAAGAGGATGATGTTACAAAAATGTTAACAGCCAGTACTCATTTAGGTACTGAAAATGTTAATTTTCAAATGGAGCAATATGTTTATAAAAGGCGTGTTGATGGTAAATAACATTTTTAATTTGAAATTTTATTCAAGCTAATTCCTTGTTAATTTTTTTAGTTTTATTTTAACTAAATGAAGGTGTGAATTTCTTTTATAATAATTGTATTGTGTTTACGAATGATAGTTCAATACATTTTTAAGGTGCTGGAGTAAATATAATCAATCTGCGTAGAACATGGGAGAAACTTCTTCTTGCGGCTCGTGCCATTGTGGCCATTGAACATCCCAGTGAAGTTTTCGTTATTAGTTGTCGTCCCTATGGTCAGCGTGCGGTTTTGAAATTTGCTGCCCACACTGGAGCCACTCCTATTGCCGGACGATTTACTCCTGGTGCCTTCACAAATCAGATTCAGGTATAAATTAGAATTTCAAATCAATTACGATATTTCCAGTTTACAGAATGGATGTATAAACATATGTTAATATTTCTTTTTATTTGTACACGTATTTGAAAAGTAATACCTTGCTCGTAATTTATACTTATTAATATTATTCTTATTGAAATTTAACTGATAAACGATACTGGTTTTTATTTAAAATTTAATTTTTTTTAAGATTCTGACATTGAAAAGTAGTAATAGTAGTAAGTAAAAATGGAACTGTTATAATTCTAACATTTATTAGTGTCTCTAGTATGATGATACAATTATGACCAGAATTGAAAACTGATGGTTCATATGGCTTAATCTTTGCTGATACTAGAGCCTTCTATCTGCTATGTCCTCAAATCCGTTCTTCAACAATTACATTAATAGGCAATTTCATCCTGTTTTAGGCTGCGTTCCGCGAGCCGAGGCTGCTCATAGTTACAGACCCGGCGACTGACCACCAACCCATCACAGAAGCGAGCTATGTTAATATCCCTGTAATTGCCTTCTGCAACACCGATTCGCCACTGCGTTTCGTCGATATTGCTATACCCTGCAACAATAAGGGACCCCACAGTGTTGGACTTATGTGGTGGCTTCTTGCTCGTGAAGTACTTCGTCTCAGGGGCTCCATCCCGCGCGAGATCAAGTGGGATGTTGTGGTCGATCTCTTCTTTTACAGAGATCCTGATGAGGTGAATTATGTATTTCATCGTTACTTTTATTTTCGCAGCCACAGTTGTTCAGTTATATTAATTATGCTTTTTGGAAATTTTGTGTACTTGAGATACTATTATCTGATTAAAATATTATTGTTTAACATTTGAAGCTTTGTTCACGCAAGCCATAATATTCATAAGATAAATATATGTTTGATGACAGTTTATGGATTTCAATTTTATTACACAACGTTAGAATATATTTAATCGTTTTTGTGAAATATGTACTGTTTGGATATTCAACTCAACAATCAAGGTCAATTACCAGTAAAGTTATAATTCATTGTTTAAACTCGAATTTAATAATTACATAAATCCTAATTTTAAATAGCATCTTTATATTTGTACTATAATTTTATACACATTAAATTGTAACTATTTGTTTCTACTTAATAAACGACTGTATACATTAATTCATTATTACATCGAAGAATTCTCTGCTAGCATAATTATAACAGAGTAAGTAAAGAAGGAACATAAGCGTTACAGCTGTATGATGATTAATTTTCAGGCCGAGAAGGAAGAACAAGCGGCTAAGGAATTGGCGCCGGCAGTGAAAGAGTATGTGCCGGTGCCGGACGCTACGACCATCGTCGCTGAGAACTGGACTACGGAGGTCATCGATCCCAACGCACCGGCTACCAAGATCTGGGCCGACGATGTACCCGCTCCTGAGGCCGAACAAAACGCCGTTCCAGGTGCTACCCCGGCGGCTCCACCTGCAGCTGCTGCGCCCGTTGCCGCCGCACCCATGACTCCCTTCGCTGGCAACGAATGGGGCAAGGTGAATCCATCGCGTCTTTATAACTAATGGTCTTTAAGGCGCCATTGCTTTCATGCTTTGTATATTCAATATACAAATCAATGTGCACGATTGTAAATCCTATTGTTAAATTAGCGATTTTGTAATCATACGATTTAAATGAAAAACTGAAGCAATAAGAGATGAATGCTTTGTTTACAAACATTGTAAAGCAGGTCTATCATTAGCACACGATATTACCTTTCTTTATGTAATGAAATGTGCTTTTATATTTCTAGCCTCAAGACGAATGGACTGCCACGCAGCCCGACGACATGGTTGCTACTCAAAACTGGGGAGGTTCTAGCAACAAGTGGGGGTAATTCCATCAATCATTGCCATGGATAAATGCATTTTATACATGAAAATTGTAATAAAATCAGCTCAGAAAAACATATTAATATCCTTATTTATACTACTTTTATTTCCTTAACTATTTAATTGTATAAGATGTAATTGATTTTTTCTTAATTTTATAATTTATTGAACGATCGTATGGCTTTCTTTTTTGTTAGGTTTGTGATATATTTTGCCATGTACTTTAAAACGATAAATGCAGGTATAATTTGTATTTCCCCAATTTGACAATATTTCTAGCATTATTCTTTTAAATGGAGTATTTTTCATTTTAGGCTCCTAAAATAAGTCTTATTGAAGTTAAAGCTTATAAAAAACGAAGAAAATTTATACATACTTTGATTTCAAAAGTTTGTGATGGCAATCCTGTATCTTTGTAGACAAATGCATCGATTTTCACAAAATCGGTTTTAATTTTGCCCTATCAATATTCAAAAGCTCATTTAATTCCTTGTTAAAAAAGAACTAATTGATATAATTGTAAAAACTCCTACCAATACATTAAAAATCTTTGGTGCGGAAGTGATCTTTCCTGTGAGTGAAGCAGAGGATGAAATGTGTTCTAAAGTCACGCGTTCAATAATAGCTGTGTGAGCTAATTCTATTTCTATTTTTCCTTGCGATCCACGAAATGCCCAACATTCACCAGCTTGGGACCATGGCTAAAAAATATTTTAATTAAAACAATAATAAAACAACAGCAATTTCAATTTATGATTTTTCTTTTACCGCAGTAAACTTACTTGAATGACTTTACGTGGTGTGAAATAATTAGGCTTCCAAACTGGAATACCAAATAAAGTTATTTGGACCGATTTAGGTATGTTATAAGTTCGAGTATTCGGAGTAGCGATTACCATTCCACCAATGGCCTCCGATGCAAAATCTGCTAAATTTATATCTGCAAAATATAGATCATTCAATACTTTTTCAATAACCAAACTGTATTAAAAGCATGTATTTTTTGAGATTCGGAAAGTGTAATTTTATTTTATTTCATTAAATACCTACAATTATTCTCAACTTGCTCACCTAAATTTTGTCGATAATTGTATAAGTTTTTTAATTGAATATTCTGAAAATAATTAAAATATATTCTTTTTATAATTTAATGAAATTTTATATGTTAAAAACCATTACCATTTTATAGAGTGATTTTTCAATATACATTGTTTCTATTTTTATTCTAATTAATTGTTTTTTTAAATTTATTAAGTTGAGTTGTGAATTGTCATGTGTTTTAGAAAACTGGTTGACTTTTGGATTATTAATGTTATCAATAGGATCCTTGCTATTAATTATGTGAAATGTAGTTTGCGTAATATAACTATACATTAATACTAATCCTATATCAAAATAGTTTATTTTTAATTCAATTTTAATATTCTACATTGCATTGATAATATAATAATTGTCTAGGGTTACCAATAATAATAAGTACAAATAACACAATTTTTAATATTCGAGACATAAATGAAATTACTAAATTTAGAAGTCGTCGTGCCTTTATTAACAGCCACACATCAAAAATAATTAATCCCTCGAAAATTGTTAATAAGTCTACAAAAATGAACGTTATTAAATTTTCAATAAACTTATTAAATTGTTTACGATAATGAAAAATATTTCTTACTATTTTTACAATTGCCCAATGTTTTGTCCATTATTATATTAAAATATGGACATATATATATATATATATATATATATATAATAATAATAATAAACAGTAGGTTTTATTTTGATTACAATTAACAAGTTTATAAAAAAGCTTAATTTAGAATTTAATTAAAATAAAGATTAATAAAATAAAACATTAGATATAATTTACAAACACTTAACGAGCGAAAACTGAAGATGCAAAATTAATCCGTTACGTTTTATTTATTTATGGAAATTTTTTTAGAATATAATTCTACTGGATCCGTATACAAATTTTAAATTTAAATTATTTGAAAAAGCAATGGAAACGACCCCTTTTCGATAATCGATTGCCATCTAACCTCAAATAAAAAGAAAAGTGCAATTTAGGTGTCAGTAGCTTTATTACGATTTAATGTCATAATTTTATATAAATTCTTGTAAAGTATTTTTTTTAAATTGGAAATTCAGATAATAATAAAACAGGAATTAGAAGAACTTAATTTTTAAAAATGTCTTGTAATATTTGTCAAGTGAAATTTTCATTTTTTACCCAAGAAGTAAGCTTTTACTTTGCTTTCATAATTCCAAATCAATAAAGTACGTTATTAATATTGAGATAAATAATGTTATTGTATATATCCCAAAATGTCTTTTATTGTTTTCGACTATTTACTTAATACTATTTTAACATTTTTAGAAAATATTTAATTATCAATATTTAGTAATTAATTTAATGAAAATTAATATTCAGGCTATTATATTAATTAATTTTCATGTTTTTCATGTATTCCATTATAAGAATGGATGTCCGAATTGTAGATTTGCCTGTTGTAACAAATGCTTGCAATACAGATATAATTTGCCTAATATTGGAGAGAAAAAAATTTGTGCACGTTGTTATAATAAATTGCAAATGCTGAAAAAAAAACATACTTTAACGGAAGACATTGATATATCTGACGAATTAAATAAGCCTCTTCCACCCATCGATATTACAAAAAAGTATATTCTTATATTATTATGAAATAATATTTCAAATCTCTAAAATCTATTTAATAAGGAAAATTAAGTTATAATGATTATTGTATTATTATTACTATTATTTGTAATTCTATTATAAATTGTATAATTTAATTGTGGAATACTTAGTTATACTGGGTGTTAAAATATATATACTTTTGAGTAAGGTTGGAGTCGTTAGAAAATCCTGCAAGACCACCAATTGTAATGTATAAACAAAGCAGTAAATTAGATAATTTAAGAGCTGGTTTAAATCCTGTTGATCATGAAATTATTAATAGACTTAAAAAACTTAAGGAAGAGGATAAACAATTATCTGTCCCATCCGAGGATGAAATTAGAAGACGCCTCGCTATATTAAAGGATGAAGATCCTGATATTGTGAATCGTCCTACGCATGTAACAAATTTTTATTCAAAATGTGCTGCAAAAATGAATTTTTTTATTATTAAATAAAATTTTGGTATGTTAAAAGCAAATAGATATAAGAACCAATCAACAGAAAACTGACGACTTGATTAATGAATATCTTGAAAGGATTAATATTGCAAAATCTGATGATAAAACAGATAGTAATATTCAAGCACGTTTGGATAATTTAAGAGGAGTAGATTCATCAAAGGTAATCAAATAATTTTCATCATTTTCAATTGTACAATAAATGAATTGATTTTATGTTTATTTTGCAACAGTATGCTAAGCAAAGTATATCGGATATTGAAATAGATGATGATGTAACAGCAGTGAATAAAATAATTAAGAAGGCTTTGGCAGAAGCTGCTCTGGAGAAGAAATATGGAGAAGAGATTAGGGATGAATTTGAAGATCCAGATTCTGATGTATGTAATAAAAAATAAAAGAATTCAATTGATTTAAGAAAATTAAATTTGATAAGGTTTTTATACTATGTTTATATTTAATGCATACATTAAATTTATTGGGAAATATTAGATATAAGAAATTTACCATTTATCTTTAAATACATTATTGGTATTAAAAAATTTTAGCTATTCGACACCGGCGACGAGCATTCAGATGACAGCAGTTCTTCATCGACTGAATAACCATAGACGATTAAATACGGTGCTTTTGAATCGTAGACCCGATTGATTATTTCATATTCGACCACTGATAATAACTGTCAAGCTTTAAGTAGGAGAAAATTTTTTAGTACATTGAGGAGGTTAATAAAATCCATTTTAATATTGTAATTCTTTTTATACGACTTTACAATTATTTATCCGTGGACATTTATAAAATTCATCCAACATGGATCAATTTCTTCAATGCAGCTATGCCATTGTCAAAAGTAAAAATAATGCGACATTCATTTTTATTTCGTCTTTTATAATTTCGAAAATAGATTTATTTATTTTTATTTACGCTGGCCACTGCGTATATCTTGTAAAATAATTATTTGTTAGCACTGAAGTAATTGTTAATTTTGTTTAATGTATTGCTAGGCTTTTTACCATTTTAACAAAAAACTTTGTGCTTTATTACCGAACTCTGAACGATAAACGATTTTCAATTTTTTAATTTTTTAAGCTGATTGTGCATGTAAACTCAAACTATACAGTTTTACGAATGTATGTTACAGATTATAAAGAATTGATTTAAGAGATTTAAGAAATTTAAATCAAATTAGAACTATTATGCACAGCGTGTTTTTTAAATTTAATTTTTTTAAAACTATACCTTATTTGTATATATAGATGATGTTGCACTGTAGGTATAAGCTGTGATAATTTAATATTTACGTAATTATTTAAAGAAAAAGTATTTACTATGAATTTTATAGCTTCGATGTTCTTCAAATAATATTTGCGATTTTGGGGGAGATATACAAATAATATACAATATACTTTAACTTTTTGAAGTTAATAATTTCTCACAGAGAAATTCATTTACTATTAAGAATACTATTTTGTAAATTATTATGATCAATTTTTAAATGAAGTGAAATTGAGTTCAAACAATTATATTGCTTTGTTTCTGTACAATGTAATTTAGAACATTTACTTTATATAAAATACATGTACATTTTAGTTATTAGATTAATTTAATAAAAATTTTAGTTACTTACTAAAAGAATGTAGAATATTTTTATTTATATTTAAAATAAAAATAACCAAACTTACTATTGTTTAAAAGTATATTAATCATTGAGTTATAAAACTGAATTTTTAAATGCAGAACTAGGAAAATTAATTTCTTTACATTATGTACATACGATATATTATAAAAAAAAATTAACACAGGGCTTATAAATTTAAAATTAAAAAATAAATAAAAATTAATATGATTTAGCAAGGATATACAACTGGTATTTTCCAACTTAATGCAAATCATAACTATATCATGTATGATTGTACATATTTACATTAATTACGTCGAATTAAAATTAAATCGTTATGTATTTTCATTTCTTTATTTGTATATTAAAGTTCTTATTTTGATCCAATTTTATGACGTTCATTCAGCAAAAATTAATAGTAAAAATTCCCATAACGTTTCTTCTATTACGTTTTATTATATCTATCTCACTTTTCGTTAATGACTTACAATTTATTAGCGCCTTATCTTAAATATTAAAATCTTTTTTTATATTTAACTTCCTTAGAGACCCGATTTCATGCACACGCAGCCGACTATTGCGTGACAAATATCCACGAATGCTGTTTGCGTGCTTTTATTTTCAGATAATGTCGCCTTGGCTGAACGCCAACAAGACGGTTGAAAAACTTGCTCGGCTTATACATAGCTTGAAAGCTACTAATTGACATTTTTTGTACTCGAATTTTTGTTAATTCACTATTAAAATTTATTAAAATTAAATTCACACTAATATAGAATAAACTATCATTGCACAAGTTTTTTTTTAATTATTTTTTCGTCAAACCCCAACTTAATCGTTCACGGGGAAAATATTTACTTCGCATCTGACTTTAGATGTGTATAGTCGAACGAACAATGAGTAATAATGTTGTAAAATATGAGTTAGAAAAATCAAGTGTTATTTAAAATATTTATTTTGCTAAATGATCGGAAAAGTGAGGTAACATCGATGAGATATTATTAAATTAAATAAAACAAAACAAAAAATCAATTATCAATCGTTTTAATACATGTTTTAACAATGATTCGAATTATAAAGTTTTACCAGCAATATTATTTGTTAAACGTTTGAAAAATTTTAACCGAGGGATTTTTTTTAAATACAGGCAAAGCATAAGTTCGCCTAAATAAAATATAAAATGTAATTGCTAATAATATACATTTCTTAAATATAATATAATATAAATTTTCATTTTCCTTTCTGGGATATTTCACGAAAAATACTCTTTTTATTTCATGCATTCAAAGACTTTAAAAGCTTATACAGAGTTATGAAGCTTTCTGCAATACTTATTAAATGTTATGCAAAAAATTTCTTATATTTCTATTTTTATTTTTAATAATTTAAAAGTAGTTTTGCGTTGTTATTATTTTTTCTTTATTAGAAAATGACTGAATTTAATTACACATAGTAACGCACCGTATGGAACAAATGTATTATTTATTTAAGATTTTTTATTAGAGAATTAAAATAAGACTTCACTTACGTATGCTATACCAACTTATTTATTTAAATAGTTTATCAAAAAATGACCAAATTAATTTACGTTGAACAAAATGTGTAAAAAAATTAAATGAAAACAGTAGTTTTCAATTGAATTTATATGCTTGACAAAAAAAAGAATTATATTCATTGTATTAGATATTTATACTTTGATAATATATTTTCCTTATAATTTTGATTAATATAACGATAGATACTTATATAATATATTTATTATAAACAATAAAGTATATAAAACATGCATTTAAAAATGAATATTTACACCAATATGAAAGATGAATTCATCGCCAATATTCTTCGCTAATAAATATTAATATATTGTTTAAGTTTTAATTTATAAATTATGTAATTGAATATATATATATATATATATACAGAATTCATAATTTTACTTTTTATTCAGCATCGTATCGAAAAAAGATAAAAACAATTTCAGATCGTTCCTCATTATAGAATGAAACATTAGAGTCGCCTGTTTCGTTTATTTTAATCACAATACGGCAGCTCAAGGAATGGTAACTAAAAAAACGTCTATGACTGTTTTTCAGTACATGCAAATTATAGATTATAGAAGAGAAATAAACATTTAAATTTAGCGTATTCACGTAGAAATGGATTCGTTGGATTCAGTCATTTAATTTTTATTATATATGCAAAATTTGTGCAATTTCAAAAGGCCAAGCATTCTTGTGCCTCAACTCCATTATTCATTATATGAAAATGATTAAATGACTAAGAAGGAAAAATAAATTTCCTATAAGCTATTTTGCAATTGTCATTCGATAACCTAACGATATCAATTTTCTTTGTGGATATCCGTTATTAAATCTTTATATTTCGAAGCCATGGGAAGTTATCTATAATTAAAACTTGCGTTTTGGATATGGATTATTATGATAAAGGATTGTGGAATATAAATAAAATCATATAAATGTTGAGAATACGAGTATTTTTATTCGGTATTATTTAGTAATTATTATTTATTTATTTATTGTTTTCATAAAATAATGCTTAAATTCTAAACATTTCTCGAACACATAACCTAGGGTCACATAATGACAATATTACTTAATAATGTACTTTATGTTTAATGCCAACTGCAACACTCGAGGCAGCCACTTCTCTTTTTAGAACATACAATAAATTAAAAACTTGAATGCAATAATCATTGATAATTCAAAATAAAATAGAAAATTTTTCTTGCTTATGTCGTTACAAATATCTAAGATGGAAGAGGCCAAGAAGTAGGCCTCAATAGGAAGCTTCGTTTATTATTTTAAGTAGTTTTGTTTTTATTTCGATATACATGCTCATCCGAGCAAAGAAATCAGCCAAGCAATGGATTACACTCGTAAATTCCATTACTTGCTAAGGGCCGCATAATTGTCGTTAGACCGGAAAATCTTGTCGCACTTACGCATGTTGAGAGCTTTGCTTACGCTGGTCTCGTGAGATTTATGCGATCTAGAAACGTTATTCTAAATTTCGATTACTTAGTGAATGCGTGCAATGTTGTTGGAAAAATTTCGCAGAAAGCAAATCGTTTGTGCACTACTGTCGATTATGCTGAATCGTCGTTATGGCATACAGTTGGCCGATTGGAAACATTTCGGATTCTTGAATGAGAGGAGGTAGTGAGTGGCTTATTATTTCACACGAGCTCAAAGTGCAAGACGAAGCGACAAATTATCTACTATGTTCTTGCCTTGTCTTGCGAGGTTAATTATAATCGTCACATCTAGTAATACATATGAGCATAATCATCCTACAATTCCCTAATTTCCACGTCAAAGACAAGAATGTAATCGTATTCCTTGAATGAGAACATAGTAGATACTCTCTGTCTCTCTCTCTCTCTCTCTCTCATTTTCTCTTCTCTTTAATTTTCCTTAAATAAAATTTACAATTTCACTTAATAACGATGAAAAAAAAAATCGACAGAGAAAAAGTATATAACACAAAATGGATATTCAATGTTACTTGGTATTGAATAACGCTATTGAAGGGAATCCAAAAAGTCACATTTTTGCCGCGTTAAATACGATCAATGTTTTCTTCCACTTTGTGTCTATAATTTTATTTATAAAAAATAGAAAAACAAAAAAAAAAACAAACAAATGAAAAGAAGGAACGATCGATCTCGACCGAGTTTGCGAACTTTAGCTTATCTATAAAGCTTTTTTGGATTCGGATTCAAAAGTAGCCGCGCATTACAACAATAGTCGTATTAAAAAAAATTTTCACACCGAATGCCAATAAAGTAGCTAAGACTCATGCTCTCGCAGTCACTTACATTTGAGAGACCATCCGCCTACTATATCTATATTTAAATAATTCGCATTATCGACCAACCACCGTCGTTTCAGCAGACGCGTTATCATCCAACAGATTTTCTTCAAGCGGATTTCTTACAGTTTCCAAGTCTTTTCTTTTCCGATGCCACTCATTTTTATATAAGGGCGTAATGGCATTCGCAATGTCCCAACAAGGATATTTCACAAGGTCGACGAATGTCAGACTCCATCGACAAGCCAAGCCGAGCCGAGCCGAGCCAAGCCAAGCCAAGCCAAGCCAAGCCAAGCCAAGCCAAGCCAAACCAAACCTTCCTTGCTAATTCCCTCGGCCCTTTACTACTCCGCTGCTTGTCAGATCGAATCTCCCTCTCGCTTCTAAGCTCTGTTTCTTAATTCGTTTGGCCAGGCGCTGGCAGAGGTATGGCCGTATCTGAAACAGGCTCCGATTGTTGATTAAGTTTCTTGACTTTTTTGGACTTGTTGGGCTTGGCCGGCACCGGCGGTGGATCTTTCTTCGCTTTCTCAATCGGGATAGACGCAATTAGGGTGGTATCGGAGGTTGGCTCGATGACAGGCTCATCGATCGTCTCTAGCTTCGGCTTTGGCTCACTGGCCACGGCCTCTGTATTCGCCTTTTGACCTTCCTGCCCAAGGAACAGTTCCTTCTCGGGCGAGGATTGCCGAACTTCCATTTCGTTGTTATTGGTCAGAGGCAGTTGAGTATCGGTGCTGTTCTCCGTTGGTTCGACGTTCCGCTGGTTCTCCTCTGGCTTTTCGGATACCTTTTCTGGAGCGCTGGTTGTGGTATCTTGTGGGACGGATTCCGGCTGAGAGTCAGCGATGTTCTGTCCCGATTCTTCTTGACTCTGGACGATAGTTTGACTCCCTTGTGAGTTTTCGATGATGCTGCTCTCCTGTGTCTGCATATCTGCAACAGTTTTAGTCGGAGAGGGTGGACTTGGAGGGGGCAATGGAATAGCCTTCTGTTCCTCTGGTGGAGATGGTGCCTGGGAAGTAACGAACGTTTATAAGTTTTCGCTCGATAATATAGAAATGATATATATTTACGACTGACATATAGACTATGAGAGTTTTTTTTAAACGATATAATGCTTTATGAAACATTAATTACATTTTTGATAGGTATGACTTCTACGACAAAATGTAACGTTAACTAATGCGGTGCGCAACATTATAACGTAATATGAGGAATTGTACTATAACGATACGTGCAACATCATATTATAATTAAAATTTACAAACGTACTTTGTAATAGCAGTCACTAATAACCATTAGGCGGATGTGGCTTTAAATAAATAAATGAAAAAAATTACAAGCGTTTTAATATTATTATAATTATTATTATCATTATTGATATTCAATTTCAATCAATTATTTGAGCAAAGTTGTGAATATTTTTTAATTTAGTTTCATCGAAAATAATTGTTAAAAGTAACATTTTACATTATTTAATCGTATAAGAATATTCGCTTGTAAAGTTGTTAAATATACAATTTATCACTTTATCTATATTACTTTCGACTTATATGAATCATTCATTGAAATGTTATTTAATAAAATATAGAGATCAACGATTTAAATGAATTAAGTTTCTAATTCGACTTATTTCGATATATTCATATTTACTTTTAAATAATACTCTTTTTATTGTTAATAATAACTTACTAACAAATATGTAATCTAATATTTTTATAAAAATCTTAATTCATAAATACCTACATGTATATTTATAACTTACAAGCGCATGAAATATTAATCTAGAATTATCCAATTGAAACTTAAAATCGCTGTATTAAAATAAAAAATATGAAAAATTGCAATTACTTTGCGCCACATTCCAGTGGCTTTATAATTCTCCTCAAATAATTGAGTGACAGTGGCATTTAATATTCTTAGACTAATAAATCAAAGTGATACTCACCTCGGACGTCTCCATGGTTTCCATGGGTTTATTCTCACTTTCCATGGGCTCGATCACCGATTGCTTTTGCTCCTCGAGTAGCTGCTGCTGCTGCTGGTGCTGGTGCTGTCCGGGTAGTGGTGCCTTTGACTCGAGCAGACCAATCGAGTCCTGTATACTCTTGATGGCCTGCTTACGAGCTTGCCTCACGTTCTCCTTGCCCTCGGTCTCGATGTCGTCCAGCTTTATCAACTCGCGCGTCAACATCTCGTCCAGATACATGTACTGCTTGTCCTGCCGCGAGCCACCACCATACTGCCGCACCTGATCCGTGAGCGAGTCGACTTCCTTCTGTACCATGGCGACCCTCTCTGTAGATAGAGTATGGGAATTGGCATCGGTTACTTTTATTAGATTAATAGCTTAGAATTATCGAAGCATCGACTCAGATTTTTCAATGAAATTGAGTTAAAAAAGTGGAAGGCGAAGCTTTGCAACTTTAATTATGACCAATTCCATCATGCACTGTTGGTTGACATTAAGAGAATCGAGTACACTCGCACACATGTAGAATTATTTATTCTTATTCTTACCAAAAGGATCTCTCGGTTGAGTTTGTTTAAGTTTTGGCGATGCTTCTTGGTGTACCTCGCTTTGTTGTTGTGGTTGATGGTACCGCTGCTGCGGATGTTGTTGTTGATGGTGATGCTGGTGTTGTTGCTGTTGTTGTTGTTTGTGTTGAGGCTGCGTTTGCGGCTGAGGTTTTGGTCGTTGATTCGTTGGTTGTGGGGGTTCCGGTTGGTGACTCTGTTGAGTTCTCGAGCCCCATCGATTAGGCACCTTGAAGAAAGGATCCTGCAAGCAATGCGCGATGGTTAATTGCGGTTGATTGATCGCGTATCGATTTATCTTGATTTTATTACTGACTTAATAATTATATTATAATTAAATCCAAGATGTGTTTATCGCGTGATTTTTGAAATCCTACATGAAAGTCTGACTCGACAAGAGTGGAAATGACAATGGAATAAATAATATTTAATAATTTCTTACTTGATGAAACATGAATAAGTATATTCCGTCAAAGTAGAGACGATTAAAGAACTAAACCAATCAGTCTGAAATTTTGAGAGCACAAGTCGATGCTGAAAGCACGGCGCGTAATTTATGAAAAATTATTCACTACGTATTCGCATAATCATACATCAACCTACAAAACGATTCGATACAAAAAGCGATTTATCGAGCCAAAGTGTCGTGCATAATGTTTTGGCGGTCTCATTGTTCTCTGTATAAAGTATCTGCAATTGGATTTTATTACACGTGTATCGACCACTTCTACTCTTCAGCGTTGCCCATATTTATACAATCTTGTTTTCAATAGCTTGTTTATTTGTTTTTTTTACGTCTATAAATGATCTACGAAATAAATATTCATGCAGAATTCATAATTACTGGAAGATTTGCAACACGTGCCTTGAATTTTTAAAACAACCGAAAAACGCACTTAATTTAGTTTGATTAAGGGGGGGGGGTTAATATACGACATTTAAACTCCATAATTTAAAGATAATAAATAATACTACCAAACTATTAGCGGGAGGTGCCTCTTGCGCACATCACCAACAAAGTTCGCAGCTATTCTCCAAATCCAAATATCGCATCGAAAGCTTATTACCTGAAAGTGCGATGTCCATTCGGACGATGGATGCTGTTTTTCGTAGTGCTGCTGGTAGTGCGAAGGCCTGTGAAACTGGGGCGGCGACTGCTGCCTCTTGGGGTAGTCTGGTTCGTCAGTGCTCGTTTTGGCCAGGACGGGCTCGTCCCTGCCTTCGACAAAAATCGGTATATGTCTGACGTTGCCCTGCTGCTGGGATTGGGGCTGAGGCTTCTGCGTCGGTGCTGGCGACTTGTCGCGCTGATGCTGTTGATTATGATTTAGGGGTTGTTGCTGTGGGCCCTGTAAAGATTCCACGGTCGACTGATATTAATTCGTGGTCGGTTATCGAACGGATGAGCAATGGTAATGCGTTAGTCGGATTTATTCTCCGATTAGCTGATGGCTTTTATTTTTATTATATACGATTTTCCTCGCCTACTGCAAGGATATAATACTTGGGCAAAGAAATGGAGATTGATTGCGATAGTGGTAATCCGTGAAATTATAACACTTAAGTCTATTATGTCAATTTAAATTATCGATCAAATCAATATTAAGAAGTGTACTTTGTTAAAGAAAACAAAGGTAGCCTTGACACCCAAGGTTTTTCTAATACTAATCAAGCAGCCATACACTCTTTATCATACGCTAGGCGCATCAAAATATCTACGACCATAATACCTGTGGCGTTATGTCGACACGCGAAACAAATCTGTGCCCTGGATGCTGGCTGCCGATATTCTCCCCCTGGTTATTGCGGTTCTCGGGCGGCGCCGACATGGAGCGCACGTTCCGCTGCTGCTGGGGATTTTCCATACTATGCTGATGCTGGCCTATGTCCAGAGTATTGCGCAGACCGTATTGAGGGATCCGCTGGGATTTGCGCTCGGACTCGACCTCGCCGCTGCCCTGTGAGCTCGCTTGCGAACGAGTGTCCTGCAACATCGTCACACGCTTATTTGTCGATGGAGCTCGGATGCAACTTTTCGTTTTAGCTGCATTTGTATTACGCGTGTGACTTTGCAAATGCGAAACCGACCGCAGCAAAACGTCAATTTACAAACCTTACGAATCTCCGTCCAGATAGCGGTCCAGAGCATGGTCGGAAGTTAATTCGGTTACAGTAAAGTGAATCAACTTGGCAAAAGATAATAGTTAGAATGTGGCTAACGGGATTAAACGAGATTTACGAGCGTTTTTCAGGAGAAAGTAAGCTTCTTTCCGCCATTAGGTGAAGGGGGATTTATCGAGGTGGCGATAGGGTTATCTCGATGTAGGAGAATGTACTACTAGCCCCTCGATTATTGAAAAAAGGATAATTTTTTAGCACTGCGAGCGTGTTTGCCAAGCGAAAGTCGGACATCGATCCAAGACCAAACGAGTTGCTATTCTTATCAAAATGTCGATAGGTCGATAAGAAAAAGGGAACACTGAGACCCCAATGTCACCAATCAAGTTCGAGGTGCGCATTGAGTGCGCAATGAGACACTTACCTCCTCCGGGAGATTGTGAACCGTGCCTCCGGAGCTGCGTCGGTTGCGATTGGCTCGGTTTAGGAGACCACCACCTCCGCCTCCGTCGCCACCGCCGCCGCCGGGGAAGGGCACGTCAGCCCAGGGTGGACCCAGCAGCTGGTCAGCGAACTCCGGATGACGAGCGGCTAAATCGTCAAGGTGCGAGCGAATGTCGGCCCTACGTCCGAAGCCCTCGTCGTCGAACGGGAAGCCCTGCAATGCGATTACCAGCGATTAGAGTGGCTTGCATGTGTGCGTGCGTGCGTGCGTGCGTGCGTGCGGAGAGGGGTATATTAGAGTCTTTCTTCAGAGTCAAATTAGGATTTTGTGACATTATACGAGCACATTTTTTGCTGTTTTTTTTTTGTACAATATTTAACAAGATTTTAATAAATGGGAAATTATTGTTCAGATGATTGGATTGTTTCATTACGATAAATATAGATACTTCTTGCTAAATACGAGTATTTGAATAGACATTTACATTTAATTAAAAGCTGAATGCAGTAGATAAGGTAAATAATGTACACACGTGAAAAGTGAGAATAACAGATTCTTATACAATTTAGGTTTGATTTAATGGTAAGTGAATAATGATATATATTAGTCTATTACTCCTATGATTACAGTCCTAGTGAAATTATGTGTTCTGAATAGCATTAATATATTGTAAATTTACTCAAACAAAGACAAAGACTCCCTATCTTGAAATTAAAAAATCAATTTAATTTTATTGTAAATATGTCTAGTATTTACAAGTGAAAAAAAATTAAACAAATTTTTAATTGCTTTATTGGATTGTAGGCAGTTATCTATTTAATTCATTATTACTATTATTCCATGTGCAGATATTACAATTAGAATGCAACCAACGTGTATATATCAAGAGATTACTATTTTATATATTTTGCTATCGGGATGGATGATAATGTTCGTATATTAAATTAATATAATTATGTTAATAGCATTTACATAAGGTAATTATCATTATTCATTTTCAAAGTTTCAGATTCGGAATTACAGATTGCAGTTAATAAAAGTTACTCTAGTTTTAATGAGAAAATATTGATCAATCGAATGGAAAGTAAATCTCTCTCAATTAATTGAAATTATTTATTTTTAATTAATTATTTGGTAGTCTATTAAATAATAATGAATAAACACTGATTATATAATGATTTCTTAGAAAGAAATCTTCGGTCAAAAGTAGAAAGAGTGTGTCACAAAAGTTAATCAAAACTCAAATACAAAATTTATGAGATTTATACTTTATTTGTATCACATCGTGTCTTGATCATGTGAAATGTTTAATTCAAACTAATATTACAAAGCAACGATATAATTATAAAGATCTTATGCTACATTTTATTACTATAATGTCGAATGGAAAATTTTATGCCACACATTACTTCATAATAATGGAGTCATCATTCGGAATAACTTTGTAACTAAAAAAGCTTAAACGAATTACTCTCTGATATAAATCATAATATTTTGCATTAATTTTTTAAGGCAGCGAACTAACACATCGATTTATGGTGATTGCAAATTTTGTTTTAAATTACAAAAGATACTTGGTGATTTGGCTAATTATTTTCAAATTTCATAAGTCCGAAATCAACTTCAAAAACAAAGAAAAGCTTTTTTAAATATTTCCGAGGCCTCAAAGTCAATCGATCATTCAAATCGCCTTTCATTCCAATGGTAAAGTTTAAAGTGCAAATGGAAGAAAGTCCTGACTCATAAGGATTATGAATATTTTGCTTTCGATGGACCCCGAAGCCTCAGCACATTACAGACGGGATACTCGACGAACAAACATGAGAGAACAAAAATCATAAAACCGTCGCGTACACGCACACTGCGTCTTAGATAAACTACAGACCAGAGGAAAAAGGTAAGGCAGCGGCGGTGGCGGCAGCAGTGGCGACGGCGACGGCGGCGGCGACGGCGAATCGCAGAAATGCGTCAACCGGTTCTACCTCCGACTTGGAAGTTCGGAGGTTTTCAATCTCCATAAAGAGACACCGCCGACCGCAGTGTATCCTTCGACTATTTCTCCGTGAGTCACCGAAGCAGTCGTTGATCAAAGCGTGCGCACGCGCATTTCTAACCTTCCCTCTGACCGTGACTGATCAAGACAAATCGCATCCTTTCAATTAGTCCTCGCAATGCGCATTTTCCGGATAAGCATTCGTGAGGCGCAAGAGCTTTCTCCGACAACTCGACAGGCTTGTTTACGTTTCGCCTTATAGCGCAGACTCCGTAGATCGATTGGCTGTGAGCTTTTCTACGATTTTGGCTATTATTATGTTATTAAATTTTTGGTGCCGAGTAATGCAATAATCGTCGACTCTTTGACCTACTCTATTTCTCGCAGTTTTTTTCTAATTATCGTCTCATTTGGGCATGCACAAGTCCACAATTGCAATTTTAATATTTAAGCAATTCCTTAATCTTTGTTTAACTCTCCGCCTTTTGAAAATGTTATCGTCTTTCCTCAATGAGAGCTTGTAAGTCACGATTAGAAAAACATTTGTCATTTTGAGTTATTAATTTTTGTTCTTTAGCTTTGTCACGCAGGCATTGTTGATCATATGAGTATACTATTATTAGTATTTTTTCAAATATGCAAAAGTTTACTAATTATCTTTTCTGCCTAGTTGAAAAATTACTAAAAAAAATTAGCGAAGATTAATTAACAATGTAAGGAGTTAAAAATTGCAGTCTATTTTGCACGTGGCCCGCCTGTAAAATTTAGCGAGAAATCAGCATCTGCATTAATTTCAATGTTTAGCCATATCGGTTAATTTGTAGTTTACAAATTTTGATCACGTGTCTACTTGATTATAATTTACAGAGCATAAATTGTGTTTGGCTAAAGGTTCGCTTTTTTTTCTCTTATTCCGATTGGGTTGTATTCGGTACGCGTGCGTTTTTTTCGGTTTCCCCAACGTTAAATACAAGATTGTTTTTTATTGTATGCGAAAGGCGATCGAGGCGTCCGATCAAAATTTTAATCTGGTACAAATTTATTTTGATTTATCGGGTGATATTTTCTTTGTTAATTGAATATCGAAACTTCGAGCATACATAAATAAGGAATAAGTGCCTTAATGGAGTGTACGGTATTAATGAGACACATAATTAATTTTATTTCACATTGTTATTTTTGACTTTTTTTAAATGCCGTGAACAGATAAAAGGGTATGTGTGTAAATGAAAGTATTATATGGAAATCTAATTAACTACTTTTTAAATAGATACTTTTTATTATTTAACAGTAAGAATCATGATTTATTTTTCAGAATTATTAGTGTTACTAATAAGTGCTAATAATATTATGACCAAAATTAAACAATATGATTAAATCCCATTCAAGTAAAAGTAAATTCATTATTGAGTAAATTCTACAAATAATGCTCCTCATATTTAATAAAATGTGCAATTTTCTTGTTTAGTGTATGTGTTGAAACAAAGTCGCTTAAATTATAAAAAATTTCCGCTTTATAAACAAAGTACACTTCACACTTTGTATTACCTCATTGCACTAGATTATTCTGGAAATAGAAGTATTGTATGTACTATTAAAAATTTGTCAAATTACAAAAGTTTTGATATATATCTACGGATTTTTATAGCGAAATTTATAATTACAATATTTTATCATTTATTTATTATTCTTCACACATAAAACTCCTCAAAATTTCTATTATTATTCCGTGTTTAATAATGGCGTTAATTGTTAAATCATTATACAAGTATTGAAATAAATAAATAAATAAATAATAACAAGTATTATTGGGTTACTTAAATATTAATATATAATTATACCATTGATACATATACTATTCATGCATATATATATATATATATATATATGCAAATGCATAATGAATACATTAAAGATTAAACTACAAATTCATACATATTAATATATCCATAGTAATTTATTTTGATAAAACAATATTTTATTTTATGTTTATTAAAATATGACAAAAATAAAAATCAGCTGAAATTTTTGATCATTAATACACTTGATATATTTATATGTATCGATTTAAATATATCAAATATAAAGCATGTTTTATTAATTTTATTTGAAAATTCTTATAAAATTTTTATTGAAATTACTCATGCACTTCTGCCTTAAATTATCATTCCGTGTTGAAATTAAAAAAAATAGCAAATAACTTTGCGATATTATAATAAATATTATCCGTATAAAAATTTTATTGTAAAACAAGAAAATTAATTAATTCCTATGTAAGTAAATATTAATATTTTCATTTATTCCCCATACTTGTATTACCCCCGATTAAACTTGTATGAAATATTAGAGAACTTCATGTTATCTTCCTATTATGTTAGAACATTAGTAGCTTCACGAAAATATGATTGTTTTAACAGAAATTAATCTGTTTGCATTATTAAAGCTCTAGAAAAATTTAAATAAAATTTACCTTATTAATATCGAAGATGATGAAAAAATGTTCTATTAATTTTTTTAGAATTATTGATCAGTTATTTTTAGGATTACTGAATACAAATTCAACAGAGTCTTTGCTTTAATACCAATATACGTCATTTTTTGGACGATTATTCTTTAGTTAATTTCAATGTGTTCCTTAATTAGTTTGAAAAATGTGTAATAATGGGCGGATTAATACTTCCAGTATCGGTAATAATATAAAAAATATATAATCATACAAAACTATTATAAATAAGGCCAGTAGAAATGTATTATTAGAAAATTAAAATAAAAAAAATAAGACCATGTAAAATAAGTTATTGCATTAAATAGTTCTATTTTATTCATATCAAACTGTATGCAAAATTATTATCAAAGCTAATAAAATCACTTACTGAAGAAAATGATGAAAATAAGAATATGTATGCGTTAAATGCTTTTCATTCGCATTTTACAATTTGTTTATAACCTTGAAAACAATATTAATTGTTCATTTTTTAACAATTTCATCAAATTCAAATTGTTCAAATGAAATAATCATCATACAAAATATATTTAAATTACATTCGTGGAACGACAGTAAAAAAGCCGTATTTGTATAAATTTATGTAAATCAAATCCCTATTTAATATAATACATGTACCGATATATCATCGAAATATTTTCGTGTAATTCTAATTCATTGATTTTCACTCTTCCTATACTATTCAACTGTATTGTATACTTTAACTCGAAGTCTTATAGTTGCGACAAAAACGATATCTACGAGTACTGACGTATCGAATGGCGCCATACCACATTAACTAGAAATAAAATTGGAGGATTTCGCTGAAAATTCAATTGAAAACAACATTTCTTTCTCCGGCAGCCCACTTATGTGGTGTCGAACTCGTCACTCTTTCTCTCTCTCTCTCTCTCTCTTTCTCTCTCTCTCCACCCTCCCGCTTCCCCGCCGCGAAATCCATACTACATTAAACGACATGTACGTCACGAACAGAGCACCAAACCGTTGTTTATCCAAATTTTGCATGCTCAAAACAACCTAAAGGATGACAAGTGTCAAGTCGCAAGTTATCCTTCCTAGAGAGGGCTACGACACATCCTTGCGACTATGTCTCTTGTTTACACGTAATTGGATGAACTCCGGTATTCAGCATCAAAAGATGCTAAACAGTAAAATGCGAATTCAATTGCTCGAAGATACTTAATTATAAGGACGTCATCTTCGGACGAAAGTAAGTTAGAACAATTAGCAACGAGATGTCGCGCGCTACATAAATACGAGATCGACGCGCTGTAAAATTAATTAGCCAACTCGGCGATCGAAGCGGTCTATATTTAGCGGCTCGATGGCGCAGCAAGAACGAAGCAAAACGATGAGAAAAAATGTCACGCCCAAATGCCAAATTTAAATTCGCGTCCTTCGCCCAGCAAGAAAAATAATTGGGAGAGAAGAAAGGCCGGAGACGCTGCACTTGCGAGAGCGACATTCCACCCGAGCATTGCCTTTTATGTGTATTTCCAGATATCAGCGAGGGACGAAGGAAAAGGGGAAGGGGATATTTATCTCGCTCGCATTCCCCCACCACAGCCCACTCCTCCCCGCCCCACGCGCCGACATTCAACGTCGCTCATACTCCTCACTCTCTCTCTCTCTCTCTCTCTGTCGTCTGTCGACGTTGTATGTCTCCGGCTACGTCATCGAGATGCGTGGGCGCGTTGCTGCTGGCACCGACGTTATTAGGAGGTTCCGGAGACTTCGATTTCTTGCGCTTGGGGGAGGTTCTGGTTTAGTGATGTGACGATGCGAGCTACGGGATGATTTACGAAATCATATGTGAATGAGTTTTAAGATTGCTGAGCGAATGGAGGGGATTTTAATGAGTTACTTGCATAATAAACGTTGTCTAGAAGAGATTAAAGGGGAACTAGCGAAGTATTTGTCATTGTTCGACGGTTACTCTATTTTACTATTAACGTTATTCAGGCTATTTATAGATAAGCAATTGAATGACAAACATTTGTCCAATACAAGTGCGAAGTATTTTTAATAGCTGTTAGGAAGTCTCTTTGTTCGTGAAATTTTCTATAGGTGTGTTTAGAGATTTTATATCCATGACGACATGTACTTTGTTAGCAACGAATCAAACAGTTTGCCAGTATTTTTTCTGTTTCCTTTTTAAATTATAAATACGTATTGGCTAGACTATATCATTTGTACATTATACGAAGCGAATATAATTTTTTTTACATTTATTTTATAATATTATAAAACGAGATAATGTGCTTATAGTTTACGACCAGCTGTTCTTGTAAAACAGAACATAAAAATATATGATTTTAAAAAGGATAAAACTGCAATGTGTGTGTGTGTGTGTGTGTGTGTGTGTGTGTGTAAAAATTAATTAGTAAATTGTGTAGCTTAAAAATAAAATAATTTATTATTAAATTGAAAATTTTTTGAAAATTCTTTTTACGTTCTGAAATACCATTATTTTCATTGATTATATAAATTCGACAATCATTTTCAGTACAAATTACATTTACAGAATATTAATAAAGTAATAATACCTACAAATACAATGATGGTATATTTTGATGAAAATCAAAATCTTAACTTATCAATTAAATTGTTTTTGTCAACAGCAAATTAATTTTTCGCAATTTGAAATCATTTAATTGAAATTACTCGACTTAACAATTAATATTGTGTCGGTTAATATTGTTTATACTGATAATAATTAAGACTCTTTATGACGTTCGATTTTCAATATAGATGTCGAATGTATTAGTCATTATTCAAAATACAATTATCAATGCTTTAATGGCACAGAGTGCAATACTTTGAAAACCGAATGTTTTCAAATTCTTACATCTATCCGAATGAAATCAGGTTAATGAGCTATAATAGGATTGATTTACAGTTAATAATGGATTCTCATTGCCGCTGATGAATACTTTTTTTTGCAATTCAAAATGTTACGGTACTGAAATACAATCGAATAAATTAATTTAGGCTCTGATCATAAAGCGTTACACGTCTTTGTTAATTATCGTCAAGTTACGTAAAATGATGACGTCCAATTCCATTGGTTTTTATATATAAAAAAATTTATAGACTGAAATAATATGGTTTGAAAAATATCGTTTATCGGGTAAAGAATATTGGCCTTCTATTTTTACAAACCATAAACAAAGTATAATAAATATTTTCTCATATAGCTAGTTTCTTTATTAATAAATACGGAATCTCCTTTCTAATATTTGAAAACATAAATTATAATTATTACAAGCCTACCATGACTTGCATTACCACATTTAGAATATCCAGTAAGTGTATATATTCCAAAATTGTTATATTTTATTACATCTTTGCCTGACTCTATCCACCGTATTTTTGTCCTTTAACGTTGATTTTATTTTTTTAATTAAAGCATTACCAAATGGCAATTTGCATCCAGGTGATAGGATCCTTGAAATTTTAAAACATAAGAGGGCTTAATAAAAATAATAAGACAGAATCGAGATGAGGCATAGGGAAGAAATCGTAAAGAGCATTAATTCCCTACTGTTTATTAAAGGGTTAAATTGACTCGGCATAATAACTTTTATACGATTCGAGGAAATAAAAAGAAAAGTGGGTGAATGTCGTGGATAGGCGCTCAGCCCATAAGTATGTCACGGCTCAATCTCAAATGTTACGATAATTTTTGCCCTTTTAAACGAGCATAAATCGTTAAATGAATTTCTACGGGTTACTAGTTCTTGCATATCTTATAAAAACAAGATGCAACGTAAAGTCGAGTTCCGATAGTTTAATGACGATGAATCGAGTATTTGCATCGTAATATATTTGATTTGACAAGGCATTCGAAGCTATGCAATTTAACTTTATTGCATTTTGCTTTAAATGCATTGTCGAGATCGGAGAATGAATTTTTCAAATATTAAGGTTAAATTACGTGCATTCTTGAATTAAATTGAAGCCGACGGTTAAAACTTCAAAGCATCGTAATGTAATGGCACTATTAGATCGAGAATAATTTTAAAAGTTTATGGTGAAAAGTCACGTAAGGGGACGACAAATACGATATAAAGAAAATCTAAAGATAATTTTTATTTAAAGGGTCTTCCAAATAATACTATAATTTACGTTTATATGCGTCTTGCCTCTCAAGGCGCTTCGAATTATTCATTTCGGAAAAAATGATTGCCGAAGCATATCTTACAAAAGATCTGAAAAAGGTTTTACCGTACTAGATTTTTGGAAAATACTTTGTCAGAAAATAATTTGTAAATAGCTCCAAGATTATTACGAGTTTTTGTATTTTGACAATATCAATATCATGGAAATGAAATTGTATGTGATTGATATCAAATGTTACGCATAATGCTCGTGTAAATACTTAAAATATTTAAAATGCTTATTTAACGAATAAATCAGTAAGATAAAATATTGCTTATTACGTCTTTATAATTTAACTTATGGACTTAATAGCCTAATTACCGGGTTATAAATTGCAGAGGCACTTCGCTGTGCTCTTCGTACCGAATGTTTGCGTACCGAAAAATTGCGCTTCACAGAACTGCGCGAATTTCAGCTGACAATATTTTTTATTCATCTCTCTGGATTCGTAATCTCTGGAGGGAAAAGGCACAAAAAACCCGTGACGAAATCGAGAGTGACCCATATTAAAGACACGTTGCATCGCCTTAACATCGTCTAGTAATACGCAATGTAAACAAAGTTAAACATTGACACAATCGCGAGACTAAGAACAGCCGAGAGTGACATAGGCAGAATATACAATCATGCTGCTGCCCTTTTACAAGTAATCAACGATGACGCATCCTTACCGGTCGAGAACGAGAAGCGAGAGAAAAACGAAAAACGAAACGCATCGCACGGACTTTAGCGCCAATGCGATAAGTAGCGCTGTTTTACTGGGTCAAGGTCATCGTCTGTTGTAGCAAGTGAAAACGCGAAGAAGCAAGTCGAGTAAGGAAACGAGAAAAATGGGAACCCGAGAAGTCATGTCGAGAAAAATCCATTTGATCTATTAAAAAGTCGAGTGGATAGCGGAAGGGTGTTCTGGCTGAGCTTGTTTGGAGTTTGATTATGAAATCCGATCGTAAGAATTTACGTAAATTCACGGCATTTGTGCATCGAACGAGTCGATGGATGTAAATAAGACTTCGTCTTAGAAAATAATTAAAATCTCAGTTGCACATTTGGCATCGTTCTCGTATATAATCTAATTACAAATGCAACGATCGAACTAGCTATGACATCATAAGTCTGCAACAAAACTAATTATTAAATAGACCCAGTGATGTTACGCTTTCTTATTAAACAATAAGCTCCAGAGATATACGAAAAATTTGCGCGTTCATCAAATAGATCAGCACCTCGAATTCCAACAAATGCCAGTTCACATAAAGACGTTATGAATCAACCTACGTTTCCTCACCTTTACAAAAAGGAGGGGGGGGGGCGTGATTGAGGTTACACCGATTTAACAAGCGCATACACAGAAACGCATATTTTGCCTCTAAGTTATCAATGGGAACAAAGGATGAAATCCAATTAAGTCTAGACGAACATCCATAGCACGGAATAAATGGTTTCTCGAAAGAAAGAAAGCTACGTTTCCTACGGCTAGACGCTTAGTATATACAACACATGTATAAATTTGTTCAATAACTATAGCTTTGCGTTATTTATAGCAGTGACTCTCATGCCAGCACGAATGTATCGTGTTAAGATCTGTCGCAGTATCGACAAATATTCGACCTCTTTTGTGTCCGACTTGATACGAGGTGGCGTTACGTAATTCAGTAACTCGAATCCTAATCATTATTACCAATTTTTGTTGTATTCCTTATTATTTATAAACATACGCTGCTAGGATTTTTACCTCGGGAGCTTTGTTTGCTTCGCTTTTCATTCGTATTTAACGCCTCGTACGACGTAAACAAATGTCGCACGTGCTAATTTTGTTGCAACCATAAGAGATTCTTTCTTCAGTTATTTTTCTACTTGTTGAACTCGCTTGGTTTGTTCAACCGTGTTTTGCTTTGTCAGATAAAAATTTTTCGCATACGCGTTAGTCTTGGAAGCATAGTAGCATGATAAATGATTAAAAAGTTAAATTTTTTTTGTTTTTCTTCCGTCACCATGTTGTTTATTACTAAATTAAAATTATTTTTTAAAATATTGTTAATTAAAATAATAGCATGTCAAAAAAAATTTTATTTTTCTAGACAATAATTATATTACGATGCTTTCATTGTTGAATACTTTTCACATTTACAGCCCGTCATATAAAATACGTAAACGAATTTATATTTTATTGACAGAGTACACATACAAATTGTTTTATAATGAATCACGTATTTACCATAATAATTTTCAAAAAGTAGGAATGTAAGATAAGAATTGCAAATATTATGTACGTAGTGCTCAAGATATTAATTCAAGTTACTCATAAAAAGTGACTGATTATTTCTCTAATGAAATTCCTTTCTAATTTAGAGAACAACGCTAAATTTCTTAATAGAGAACACAGCTAAATAAGAGTTCGGTAACATGTGTAATTTAATACGATTCTGAATAGAATTCCGAAAAAATTAATATGAGCAATTTTAACATACAATTCATTACGCTGATTCCTTTGTATATATTATAGGTATTCAAGTTCATAATTCAACCACAAAAAATTTATATTCCGTTGAATAACTTAATAAAATAACGATTGAAGAAAGAATTTTTAAATAATGTCAAAAAACGCTTATTACGAGCAAAATTATACATCAAAAACATCTTTCGCATTACAATATAAATAAAGCATCGATTCTTCTTTAAAGTTAAATTAAAAAATTGGAATAAAATCTATGCAAATACGACTGAAAAAAGCCTTATGAAAAAATGTGCTTTATACTTAGAACCTAAAAAATTAAAAACTCTTTTTGTGTTTCAAGTTCACAATTACAAATCATTTGCAAAAATTCGAAAATACTAACTCAATTAAGTCACGATTTCCTATCTCCAATTTAATATTTTTCTAAAATATCATTGTACTGGTATCTTTAGCCTGAACTTAAAGATTCCTGTCGAATTTTATAAAAACTAATTTTTTATTCTCATTACTGCTACACTAGAAGATAGGAGGAACAACGGGAATTCAATAATAGTAGAGCGACTACTTAAATCATACAACTAAAATACTTTTCTTTGGCTTTTCTTTCCGCTTGGAGCATCATAGAAGAGCCAACAATGTATCAAAAGTTGGCTCGTTGTTCTTTGACTTTCGTCGAAAAAAAAGTCATATCATTTCTAGATAAAAATGAAACAATTTTCAGAGTGTCGTAGGATTTAAAATTTAATCTTTACAAGAAAAATCATAAATTTTGTTGATAATTAATATTTAAAACTGTAGATTAATCGGACTTTTGGAGTGTAAATTCTTTTATTTAAGCTAAAATGTGAAATCTGAAAAATTACAATTAACGAATCAAATAATTGCTCGCGTTAACTAGTGTCAACTTTCTTGAAATTTCTTAAATTTTATTGACATTTAGTATACACAACGTTAACGTTCCTTCTAAGAATACTTTTCAATTCATTTTATTATTTTTGAAGTCAAGACTTAAAATTTTAGTTTGCCAACATTTTGCCTAGAATACGTATTATGTGAAACATTTGTGCTTTTGTGCTAATGTAATGCAAACTTTTTACATCTTTATGTATTTATTTATTTATTCTTTAATGAAATGTTTGAATAATTAAGTATCGACGATAGAAAGTAGTACAATTAAATCAATATCAATTAAATCGAATTTTCAATATCGCAATATTACAACCAAAAAAATAATTATTACTGTGATATCAAAATATAAAATCTAAATATATTTTTGAAAGCTACAATATTATATATATACATTAAATCAAATTAAATATAAATATATTTTAGAATTATAATTGTTCATCTTTATATACGAATTATGAATGAAACCAATATTTATTTGTTATTTGCGTATAAATATTTCTGAAATAATTTGGTATATTTTCAAATTGGATTTTGTAAAACTGCTAATCGAATTCTTAAATAAATTGTATTCTATATTATATAACCCTAGTGGCTATGTAATGAACTATACTATAAACTACTATGTAGAGAAAAATAAAACTCGTAGTGATTGTCAATTATTCTATGTTCTATTATTATATGATTGTCTATAAGTATTAAGCTAATGTTTATCATACGATATAATTTAAATATAATGTCTATTCCAAATACACAAGAAAAGTGATCGAGCGTGTTTATTTGCATTAATAAACGATAATTCAGGAAATGATACTTATGAAAGAAGCAGCCTCATACGATATGAGTTCGAATGTTAAAGTATTCAAGAAGTAATGTTTAATTCTCAAGGACATATAGCGCGTTCGCTGGGTTCTTTTAGCAAAAGTGGTTCATTATAATTAAAGTCATATATTGCCGACAATCGGCAAGGTAAGAACGAACTATTTTCTAGTTCTACGTTGACGGCTTCGATAATCCACATGACACCAAAATAGAATTTGAAAGTGTCGCTCTCATTTGCACTCTGTGAATTTCTCTCTGGCTAACAAAATCAGTATTACACCCACCACGGGATAAAACAACAAATTCCCAGAATTCACAAGATGTCAATAAGAACAACGTCACTGACATCAACAACAGCCGATGCACGCTTATAAGCATATTGGTTTAAAATTATCTTCATTTTGTTTACATCCCCCCGCTCGCCTACCATCCCACTCACGGCCCCGCTCCACCGTATGAGAAGCTCAAAAAGTTTTTGACGCTTCTCTGTGGATGCTTTATTTACCGGTTCATTTTTATGCGAGAACACAAAGAAAATGAAAAATTTAATGAGTCACATAATGGACAATAAAGTTGCAAGAAACAAGGGCTAAAAGTAGCGACATCAGTAGTGAGTTTAGATACATCGTTTAAGTTATTTCAAAACTCAGGCGTAATTTCAAATATTCGGGACCATAAAGATCGCTCGTCTAGGTAGTGTTATTTTACTGTAGAAAGCGGTGGAACGAAGAATTGGATTTAAATAATTTCATTCATTCATTCCAATAATTACTAGACAATTAATTGTAGTGTCATTAATTTCTTCTTTTTGTTTTATTTTTTATTTTTTGTTTAATATTTGTTTCTCCAAGAAAGTACGATATTTTTTTAAGAAAGTTGGTGAGAAATGTAGTTGTCGAACAATCGAGGAAATATACAATCGCTTAATCTATATATTAAATAAAATGAATATTGCTTCTGAAACTTTTTATTTGGATACTGACTTTTATTTTATCGTAATAAGCATTTTTTATTAATTATAATTCATATAATTATATATAATAATGTTCAGAATAAATTTTGTCCACTGTTAAATATGAAATGAAGATGTCAACATTGAGGATGATTTGAAGAATGATTAGAGCTTTAATTTAAATCGAATATCGAACGCAATTGACAAAACATTTTAATGAAGACGATAAAGTATAATGTTAATGATAATAAAGATACTGTTACACACATAAACATTGAAGAAAATGTTGCTACGTATTGGTTCATCTTAATAAGTTTAACCGATGGAGTACTAAAAACGACTTGTTTATATATTTGAAGGAAAGCCTGAATAAAATCTAGTTACGTGTATTAGAATTGAATTTACCTGAATGTGAGTTTTACCTGATCTTGAAAGGAGACGTAAAATGAGATAATTATAAGTACATTTATTTTAAGAAAATAAAACATTTTATATATATATATATATATATATATATATATATATATACTAGAGTTAATTGCTAGATTGTGTAAGAATTATTTTATTTTAAATATAAATTATAAACTTTTTTAAACACTTTTTGATTGTATTCTCTCAATTTTCATTGCAAAAATATTTTTTTTAAAATTAAACGCATTTATACATCATTTAGTAGCAAAGCATTTGTTAAAAATTCTGAGAATATGAATGTATTAAATGAACAAAAATAACTTTGATGACATACTTTGTTATTATTATTATTATTATTATTATTATTATTGCTATTAATAATAAATTGTAAAAGATTTTTTATGTACTATGATTTTCATGTTTGTTGTTTGTATAGAGATTGCGAGAAAAGGTGGAAGAAAAATTAATAAAAGAAATTTTAATCGAGTTATTTACTTTTTTAGAGTTACTATTAATTAAGTAATAGTTTTAATGCTTAATATGAAAATTTCAATCTAGTAGTAGTTCGGCATATAAATCTATTTCGATCAGAAATCATAAAAAGCGCGTATATTTATTGATTTATAAAAAAGGATAAATTATAATTTATTTCGTTGTTAATAGATAACCAACAAATACGTTATTACAATATAGATATTTCAACATTTTTATCGGATATTGAGACTTTCTACATAACGATCGTTATACTTGTACCTATAGGTTTTTCTATTAAAATTCACTACTGTATAAATACAAAAATTCAATAGTGGAAAAGAAAAGAAGGAGAT
>NW_011948412.1:21224769-21229974 GCF_000503995.2 Ceratosolen solmsi marchali | reverse complement strand
TAAGGAGAAAAAGTGTAAGCAGCCGTTCAATCGTCTGCCAAATAAAGGCAAAGATTGCCAACATGTAAGCAAAATTGATCTCGACCTTCAAAGGCCAGATTTTCGAGCGAAACACAACGCGCAAAGAACAGCGAGAATTATATTTATCGCTTTAATTGTTCCACCTTCTTTCGGATTTACCTTTAATCGTTCAATCGCATTTTATTCTTCTTTCTTTTCTTTATCTCGTAATCTTTTGTCGTATTCCAATATATTAACATTGGATTTATTGCTGTTAAGTTTTGTAATAATGAGCGAATAAAGATGAGCCAGCAGAATCATCGTACGAGAATACACATGTTCGCTTAGAAATTTTGAGTTGAACGAGGAAATAGAAAATACAATTATGCTTATTTTAGTCTGCACAATTGAGCTATGCTTTTTAAAATCTAATATTCATACTTTGCAAGAATCCCGAGCGAAACACATCCGCTAACGTGTAATTGCATTTTAAAAATAGCCGTACTTAGTTAAATTACATTTTTTATAAAAACAGGGAAATACAAACATGTAAAAGTAGGAGTGAGTTTATGTTGATAAATCCAGTATGCTGCTGCTGCTATCTTTGTCAATTTGACATGTAATTCCGATTATGAACCAGTTAGCAGCTACATAATATCACCTATGTATAAAATTATGCATCAAATTATGCATTTGCGTAAACAATACTTTTATGTTGATGGCAGTAATTCATGAATTCCCATGTATGCGAAAATATATCATCAGCAAATATTACGAAAACATAAAATATATTCATTCTAATAGCGCTACTCAAACACAGTACTACTTCAAAATGTTTAATTATACCAAAGAAGCGTTGATATATTGTTTAATCGGAATCATAAAGGCATCTTACACTTTAGGAATTAACTTAATTTTTCCTACGTAGATCAATCATATCGTTTCACGTCAAACGAGCAACTAGAAGCATAGTAAAATAATTTATCGTTCAAATTTATGTTTGATTTATTATTATTCACGTCGGCCAGAGCAAAAGAAAATTACGAATGGAAAATAAAAGAAAATAAAAGACGCATAATAAAGGCGTTCCTTGAAATCAAAGGAGAGTAATGGTATTGATTTTCTTTATTCGCAGAGGAGGCGAGAAGAGCCGTTTTGACGCTGCCTCGTCGTGCCTGTGTTCGCTGGAGTAAATACACGCACACGAGGGAGAGCTCGCGCGTGCACGTAACCGACAGATAGTTCCAAAGCGAAAGAAAAGCATACCGATCGATCCGGGGGCAATGATGCTTCGAAATAAAAATGCACGCGCTTATATCCAACATCGTAAAGTTATTTGGCATGTTAGATGTCTGGTGGAAGTGCGCGTGCGAGCTTCCCAGCATAATAAACAATAATTAGTTAATAACTTTTGTATAAGACTATAAGCTTGCGGCGTAGGAGGGCGGGTAATTTGTAAAATTTGCGGGGCTTTTAGTTGGCGCGAACCGCGAAAAAATATGTATAATTATATTTGATAATTAATGCCAAGCTATCCATGCGCTCGAATTTCTTTTCGAGAATTTATTTGAAGAGTTTGAGAACATTACTCATTCGAATTACGACACGAATGCAAGAGTGTCCGTTTATTTCGAAAGTTGCTCGGCAATTCGTACGTGTGTTTTTTCATGATATTTCTTCGCTAAATACGTCGACGAGATTTTTAGGTAAGTGGTTACGTTTCTGATCCTTTCAACATGAGAGACAAAAGAGAGTATGGGCGAGTGAAGCTGAAATTGCACGTCGAAAAATGTCAAATGAATATTTCATCAAGGATGGCAGTAGCCGTATGAAATACACTTACTAGCCATCGTTTATAAATTACAACTATTTCTATCAATTGATTACGTGTCATTTATTGATTTTTATGTTTTGTTATAAAGAATTTTATAATAAATAATTATGGATTTTTATTTGAATGGATTGTAACGTGGCATTTTAAAGACATTATTAATAAATATCGATAACAGGTATGGTAATTGTTCATATGGTATCGCGTATAGAGGATTTTTTTTTTTAACAATTCTACGGATCAAAGTAAACGAAGCAGACAAGCTTATAGAGAGGTTTATTCGGTCTTTTACAAGCAAGGATATCTAAAGTATAAATGTCCAACAGCTTTAAACATTCGCTTGGAAATTGTCGAATTAGGCGCGATCGACATTATTTGTCCACTTCGTTTTCAACTACCCGGATAAAATCATTCGTCGGGACCTTCAGACTTTGGCCAAATGCATGACAAACTCGTTCCCAGTTGAAAACTAAAGATGAGAGCGTTGGGGCTAGTGCGCCAAATGATATAAAGATAGAAAATGATAAGTGTTGAATCAATGGTAGATGAGATGTGCACTTACGGGAAAGCCGCGATCCAGATCGATTCCTCGGCCGAATTTGGTTGCATTGTCCACAATGATTGGGGAGTCCATTTTACGAGGGACGGCCTTGTCGACCCAGTCGCTCGCGATGGGCTTACTTTTCGAATACGTGATTGCTCCACGCTCTCGCTCACTCCTTGCTTCTCTCCCTTTATCCTCTCGCACACGCTCTCACTCTCGCTCCCGCTCTCTGCCTGTCTGTCTGTCTGTCTGTCTGTCTCTCTCTCTCTCTCTCTCTCTCTCTCTCTCTCTCTCTCTCTCTCTCTCTTACCCTCTGTCTATCTCTGTCTGTCTTTGCCGCTCTTGTTCTTGCTCTCCTTCTGTCGCTCTCTTTCTATCTTTGTCTCCAACAAGGTCTCGCTATTTTTCTTTATCCGGCTACCTCGCCCCCTATAACATCCATTCGTTTATTTAATTCTTCTCCATACCCGCCCGCTATTTTTAAGCGGCCAAAGAGCTTTTCTAAAATGATTATTATATCCGCGGGATCAAGGACGCGGCGGAACCACGACCAATAGCGAAGATCGTGGATATCGGATGCTCCTATTTTGCCTGTTGCTAGCAAATTTCGAGCTTTTTATTTACTTATATTCGCTTTTTACGGATCAATGCCGGCGTTATACGCGTGACCTTGATAGTGAAGCAACGTGGATCGTGACGTAGTCACAAATGGCGTGCCTAATTAAAGGTTTAAAAGTGGAATCAAGTTTTCAACTTAAGCGTTAATTTTTATCTCACCCATTGCTTCGGATATTTGGACGTCTCAACTCGTCGTTATTCATTTTACCGGCGAATTTCCCTTTAATTTGGCAAATTGAAATTTATTCATTTATTACGACGAGAGCACGAAATTTAATTTACCCGTCAGATGATTATTATTATTTTCCTGATTTAAAGGATTATTTTTATTTTTAAATTCGTCTGTTGTGCAATTGATCGATTCGAAGGATCTTATTATACATAAGTATTTTGTAGATACCCCATTAACATGAACTGGAATATTTTAATCGCAAAAAGCTTTATAATGCATTTCGTTAAAGGTAATAATAAAATAATCTATAACATGAATTTATGTTTATATCAATAGTCAATAATAAAAAGTCACTGTATTGACGAAAATATCCATATAAATATATTCCCGAACGTTAAAAAACAAATCTTGTCCCGATTTGCAGAATTGTTAATAATCACGAGACGACTTTTTATACGATTAAGTGAAATTCAGCAATTAACGGCGATGTAATTTCTTCTTTTTTATCGATTAAACAATATTTTTCTTCAATTTCATTGTTTCGCTAAAATTATGATTAACGCGTGTCATTTATTTTTGAGTAGATAATGATAATAATTTTATTCGAATATAAAACGGCTTATAAAATAGCCTGTTCCGATACCTATACACTTTATGTAGAATAGTTTAATCATTTTTTTCCTTTCTATTCGTTTGGATTTTAATTGATTTTCATTTTTAACGTCGCTCTTAATAAGCACGTTGGAATCCGGTCAAACGCTTTTTAAAAAGTGCAATTGTTTTTTAGCCACGCGTCATACCTTACTCAACGTATTAGCTTTACGAATGACCATTACATTTTATTATTATGATATCGAAAAGCAGCCGCATGTGCATTTATGATAAAGCATGAGGTTTTTATGATAAACATACATAACAAATGAGCATGAGTATAATTTAATATATTGAAAATAAGCAATCTATCAGCCGAACAAATTATGCCTTTTGAAAATACATAACCTGCGATCGTTGGTATATTCGATATTTTCAGTATAAATGAAGGGACGATCGCTACAGAAAAAATTACAACTTTTAAATCCAACGATCTTGCACAATTGTTAATAAAAAAACATTCAAAATAAATACATAAATAAATAAATTATAAAAAAGACAATAACGATAAGAAATAAAAAGTACAAATTTACAAATAAGATTTTGTCTTCGTTAGCCTCATAACTTTCGTTCGAGGGGAACAATACAAAAAGGTTTTCAACCTTCCGTAAAATAAGTACTCCATCAATCGATATGCAGAAGAAACGCCTCGAACGAAATATAAATCCAAGTACTTCCTACGACAAATTTATTTTACTTACAAACAAAATTTCATGCCATCGCAAATAGCTGTATTTTCAAATGGCACATTTTTACAAGGCGATGCAGCTACTCTTTCAAAAAGATAAAATAATAATAAAAAATTAGTCAGTAAAGGAAACATTGATAAAAAAAAAAATAAAAAAAAATAAAGACGTAAGAAGATAAATAACGACAGGCTCCTGCATAGATAAACAAAAGTAATGAGAAGGAAAACGCACGCACAGTTGAATATCGTCGGCAAAAAATTTACCGATTAATCACGGAGCGACAATCTCCAGCCTTCCTCGGAATCTCCACGTCTCGTACGATTCACCACAACCACCAACACCACTACACCTCCTCTACCACCTACTCCTTTTACTCCTACTCCTAATTCTACTTCCCACAGACGCACTACTTGTCAACTTTTATCTCTCGCTATGTCGAACAAACTCCCGTTTTGTAACAACTTCGCGCACGTCGTAGATACGACGTTATGTCGCGTCGATGCACGAGCCGACGTTCGGCCACAAGATGATCCGCCAACTTTTCAAGTCCACTTTATTGACAAGCGACGGCGATGCTCCTATACGGCGGCGTCACGATGCTAAACTGAGGCGCCGCCGTGAGACTCACGCCAACTTAAATATGTGGCATAAGCTTCGAGAGTATGCGCGCGCAGCCTCACGCCTACACGACCTGTCAAGA
>NW_011948412.1:21210537-21224713 GCF_000503995.2 Ceratosolen solmsi marchali | reverse complement strand
TGTCAAGAACGTATTGGAATTTTCGCACTCGGGAGCATGGCCACCAAGTCCTCAAGTTGGGAGTTTGGTAGCCGATTGTCAGCTACCGGTGCCGATTGGGATCACAGGCTGGCAAAAGCCACACACCGACGAGGCTCGGGCAGATCTCGGATGTGTATTTAATTGGCTGGGTACAGTATTAATAATGGCCTGGTTCGATTAATCTCTCTCGTTGGCGATAGCTTTCACCCGATGCGAGGCATGCGCAATTAAGCTTACGGCAATTTTTGAAAATAGTCGTTGGACCGATTTAGTGCGAGGTAATTTTTCGGCGCAACGACGTCGTGGTGACGTACCTTACCACTGGGGCATTTATCCCAAATTTCATTTTCATTCCATTTTGTCCTCCCATTCATGTCATATGAATTTGCGAGTTTGGTCGATAAATCGTTGCCGTTAACGATGCATCGATATTGCGAACGTTATTATGCTAGAGAATTAATTGACGATGTCTATTACTGGTAATTACATCGAAGTATTAACGTCATGGTAGAACTTTTTGTTTTCGGTCGAGAGAATCCCTTTTGCATATACACGTATAGGATTACACAATTTATCATGCCGTATCGTTAAATTACTTGTACCTCTACAGTCATTGACAATTAATACTCTACTTTTTTTTTGTTTGTTATTTTATTGTATCGTTGTGAATTGAAATAAATAATCTCGATTGAAGCTGTACATTGGTTCTTTTGGTGACGAGAGAGAGACGATCTTTTGACTGTCGGTAATGGATGTCAGTGACCTAAGTAATAAGTACATTATAATACCAAGATACGAAATCCTAAATGCCCAATTGCTATTGCTGTAGGAGATTATTGCTGTAAGGTAATTTGAACAGCCAAATCTAATATTGCTCCGTTCTTTTGTGGTTATATATATATATATATATATATATATAGTGGACGTTTCAAGTACTTGGAGGAGATATTTAAAGAATGTACAAGTGCCTACGTTAGAACAAAACGATTTTCAAAGCGCTTAGGTATCTTAATTTACAACGTCAGGTTTTGTATATTACAGTTACGTCACTGGCCAAGTCTATATATAATATGTATAGCAGCAGCTGATTGTAGTAGAGGGAATTCCACACATGGTGGCGCTGCAATCGAAAGTATGTTCTAGGTTTATCTAGCATCGTGAATTTTTCTAGAATTCACTCTTCTAGAAATCATAATAATATAATAGAGGCGATATCTTGGACGAGAAATTGTATTGAAAGTGATTTAATATCTAGTTGTATGATTTAATATTTAATAAGTGAATGAATAGATAGTTTGCTGAGGCCAACAATGGAGGAATGTAGGTAAAAAAGTATAATGCGTCGTTGCAACGGAAATCTTTCTGAAATCGTTATAAAAGATAATTGTAGGCGAGTGTATGTGCGTCTTGTATTGCAGCAGGTTTACGTATTCGACAATATATTTTATAATTATCCGGATATTCGCGCGATTACCATAGTTTTCATTCGGGAGCAAAAGCTAATTTACACGTGTGCCGCTTGCAGGCTCGTGTTCTTCTCTTTCGGTACTTCACTATTGGTCCACCGGTGAAAGGCAAAGGAGAAATTTGAAGATCGCACGACGCTTAATTTCCGAGCGATATTAAATCCCTTGGCAAGCCGACCACATAAATCCATCGATCGATGCCCCTTAATCAAAAGCATCAGTTCAATATATTTTTCTACGTCTTTAGCTCCCTGTGAAAGGGGGTGTAGCCGATTGACGAGTAGCCGTCGATAATTTTCATTGGTGCATTACTGCGCATGTAACTTCACCTGTCGACATTATCTTAATGGCGATAATAGGGATGGGAGAAAGCAATGATGGGACTCGCCTTTGAAGGACAAAACTAAAACCGACTGCGTCGTTGGTCTTTATTTTCGATGTCGAATCTGCCCAATGGGATAATCATTGAGCGATTGAGCACAACGTATAAGTGCGCGTATGATCTGTATATAAGAATAAACCGGAAAATCGCTCGTTTAATTAAACTGATGGCTTATTTTATTACGAGTACAATGTCATTAAAGAGCGTGTTGACACGACATTTTCATTTGTAAAAGTAGATAAAGCAGTCCCAATTGTTTGTAATTACCGACGGCGTATTAATCACTCGAGTCATTAATTAATTAAATAGAGCAGTCGTTAATTCGTTCAATTCAAAAAATATATTTTAATATTTGTATATTATTTATTTAGTAAGACTCTCTGCTAAATACCAACCGTACCTAGTAAATAAGTATTTTATTGTGTACGTATTGGGCGACATTCATTACTGACAACTTAGATTAACTATTACCAATTTGACTCGGCTGTATCTTGTAGTGTAAATTTTTTATGCAATTACCGATATTGAACTTAATAGAGATACTTAATAGAGAATCGTAAATTACGGTTTGCGAAACTATAATATTACGTTGATATAAATTTCATCATTTGTCATTTATAAACTGATGTTGTATTTAATTTTACACTGCTTTATAACAAGTAATATATTATTTGCCAATACAAAATGTTTTGTATGGATAGACTTTAAAGTTAACCGAAGCATTAATAAGGTAAAAAATACGTTTATTATTCATCAAAATATAAATAGAGATACAGCAGACTCTCTCTAAAAGTAAATATAAAACATGAAGCTCTGTTTTTTTTTAATTGTCGCAAAAATCTATTTTTAAAAATCTAATTTGCGACAGTGGACATCTGAACTTCGAATTTTGAAATTCTGGCTTACATTTGTTAACCTGGAATACTTCCAGAAATATGTTTCCAAACAAATTTATGAAATCATAAAAATGCAAAAAATTAGTATTTGCTTCAATCAAAATTGATAAAATGATTAACTTAATTTTTATGTAAAAGATAATACTACGATTAATTAACAACTAACATGGCTTCGATACATTTAAAAAAGGAGGAGCGATGTATTCGTAAATAGCATAAAGAGCTATATTTTTAAAACTTTATGATAGCGATACTCATTACTATCTTTTATCCATTTAATTATCTTCAGCGGTTACATTAAGCATTAATATGTTTAATAATAACAATAATAATAATGTTGCGACTTTTACCATTGACTTTTCAGATAAGCATGCGTAATATGTCTTGAATGTAAGAATACACAATCTATAATAAATAATTAGCATTATATAAATTATTTAGATTTGCAAAATTTAAACGTATTTTTGTATATCATTCGAACATTCTTTGCATATAAATTTATATGAATGGCTGTTAATTGATGAAGAAAAAAAGAGGGGAGGCCCAACGTTAATTATAAGCTCGATAACAGGTTGCTATTTTTATCCATTAGCTTTTATTTTGAAAAATATTTGCAGTAAAATTACAGAAATGCGTCAGTGTTTGGCGGAAATTTGGCCTCCAATTAATATGATAAATGATCGTTAATACCTTCAATGTTGGGGGGAATGTTAATCGTGGCAAAAAAGAAAGAGGACGAAGCCGTATAACGTTGGGAAAAATCTTGAGAAACATTCACTGTTGGGCAATTTTTTTTTGTTTCGTTTTTGTTTTTATAAAAAAAATGTTTATAAAACACCGGTCAACGTACAATGCACTCATCGTTATCTCTTTTACTGGTTTTCGAATCCACATATAGCGATTGCTATTAGCATCTTAAGGCCTTGATCTCCATTTTATATGCGATAATGGTATTACAAATAACAATAAACATTATTATTTAACTTTTTTTTCTATTTTTCCAATCAAAGTGGAAGTATTGTTTCGTAGCTTGGATAATGTGATAACAAAAGGATGAAAAGCGTAGCACTTTCAATAAATATAAGGGAAGTCATTACATTTCTATTAAGATGTCTTTTATCAAAATGCAAGAAGCTGACTTTATACCAATTCGTCTCATGTGTGATATTCACATTGAAGTAAACAGAACCAACTAATTATGGCGAAAAGTCAAAAATACTCTTCAATAGTTGTACATATATATATATATGAGGATTTTCTTTGGTATGCTCCTTATTATATATGATATATATGATGGTTTCCAAAATCAAGTATTTCTCGTATTACCTACAGCATATTCACTTATATTGCTATGCCACTTAATAGAAAAATTACTTTCTACGTTTCATTAAGAGCTGTCAATTTATTAAGATAATGAAATGAAATAGCAATATATATATATTTATGTTTGCAATGTATATATAAAACTTAAAGAATTTTTAATTATATATAACAAATATTTATGAATTAGTTATTTGAATGTTAAATTATTATTATTATGATATGTAGATGTTATTTTAGATTTTTTTTAATTAAAATTTTTAAGTCTAAATAAATTGCTTAATTATTAAATTGCTTAAGGGAAAATTTAAAAGAAAATAAATTGCTTATTTGGTACATAAAAAACTAAATTTTTGAAATCGAAATTATTAAATACAATTTGAAAAATTTTATTTAATAAATTTTCTGAAAAAATATAATTTTAAAAGGCTCTTATTCGAGTTCAATGGCATAGCTACATATTTTTGAAACATTCTTAAATTATTTCAAGTTCGAGAATTCGTTTTATATTGTATAGCGAAAATGTAGAGCATTTACATTTAAAAAAAAATTTAATTTAAATTTCTGACTATGTATTTATTCTTTTATTTATTTAATAATAAATCATAATATAAAAACAACTTAAATATTACACTGAGGAAGAGTTTTATATTTGAAAATTATAATTATAATTATTATTTTCATATAACCTTATTTACTTAAAAATAATTTGAAACAATTATAATACTACTATAAATAAATGAATTTTTATATTACATAAGGAGTTATAATATAGTTCTATAAGTCTATAATAAAATAGACTTTATGAGCACATATATTTAATATACCAAGAATAAACTGAGTAAAAATATACGTCCTTCTTAAAGGGTCAAAATATTTTAAATCATAGCAAGCATATAAAACTTTAATCACACGATATTACTATTTATGTTTCTTGGAAGTTACTCGATGGAAAATTATACAATGGCCCTCGCGGTTTACCTTTATGTCTCTCTCTCTCTATCTCCTCGGTTTACCTTTATGTCTCCCTCTCTCTATCCCCTGCATAGACCCCCCCCCCCCCCCACGAACACATGCACACAATATCATTTCCGGTCTTAGCTCCTCATTCAAAGTCAATTCATTCGCGTGCAATCGCGTCGTTACACATGTATTTGACGTCATCAGGTTTCAAGGTCGTGGAACACCATTTACACTGTACTTATTCATACAATCAGAAAAATGAATGCCGTGTCTGAGAAAAATCAATCATGAGATGATATCCTTCACCAATTTATGTAAAACTATACTTGGAGAGCGAAAAATTTATTCTTCAACAAGAAGAGTTTTATATAATAAAAAATCGTTAATATTTGAAATAAATCTAATTGACAATTAGTTACAAAGCCAACAGAAAACTGCAATTTTTTTACAAATTTTAAGAACAACACCATCCACAAGGTGCAAATTTTTTATAAACGTATTTTGAATTATTTTATTTAATTATTTATTTAATAACACCAAATTTTACACTATTTTTATACTCTCACTTTTCATATTACTATTTGGTGATTATTTCGAATTATATAAATTAAATATAAAAGTATATTAAGATATAGTTATTTTCCTATTCGTTATAATTTCTCTGATTTTTCTATAAAGAAACATATTCGTAGTTAGAAAACGAACATTATAAGTAATTTCTATAAAAATAATTAATTATAATATCTTGTGTCATAAGCTTCAGTCATATGCAAAGAGCATTATTAATATGCTTTGTTTTTTTAAAACATAGGCTATTATATCTTTATTCTTGTTTCATGAAAAGATTATAATACAAAAAAACATAAGTCTCGAAACCTATTTTGAGAAAAAACGATTATACTGCCGAAAAAAAAAGATCTTATTATGTCCAAAAAGATATTCTTTCTCCAGCCTAATAATGAACTTTAATAATTATTATAATTAAATATATTATAACTATATTTTCCATGCAAAAACTGAATCAGTAACGCTATACTAATGTACTATTAAAAACATTTCTTGAATTATTATTGATAATTGTAACAAGATTGCTGCTAATATAGATACGAGATCTTGAAAAACGATGATATATTAGTCCTATTTTAGACATTTCCGCATGTTTTATACTATGTGTACTCAAACTTCGTAAGATAGTTATTAAACAAAGATAATTTTGATTATAAAGCATAATGAGGATTAACGATTTTTTGTTAATATTTTGGAAAATTCTAATTTAATTAATTATACATTAAATTTTCTAAAGTTAAAAATAATTTTATTTAATTCCACAATTATATTTATTTTTAATCATCTATGAAGATATATATTACTGTAATAGAAAGAGTTAGTATTCAGAATGCATATCAGTCAATTGTTCACATTAAATGTGTGAATATTTTGTTCGTACATACTTACTTTTACTTTCTGATTATTTATATTATTCCATAAATTACTTCTTCCTTCGAGAACTATTCTTTCTCTCATTTCTTCATTAAAATATTTTTACACAAATCTCATTTATTATTATTTACCTTACCATAAAAATGTTTCATAAAAATATTAAACTCAAAAGAATCAAAGTTTAATTACAAAAAAAAAAAATTTTCATAAAAATTTATAAATCATTCTGTATTGCTGACATTGTTGTTCCTTTAATGTGATATACAAAATTGTTGAAAAGAAAATTTTGTTTCAATGTAAAACTTTTTTCTTCAAAAATTATAATTAACAAAGAAATATTTGTTTTTTTTCAAATTTCGTTATTAATAACCAAATCATTAAGCTACCTGACAATTGGTTTTATTTAATGTTATTAATTTTATATTAAATAATAAGCATTTCGAATTGAAATCTTAAGTAAATAAATAAAACGTTAAACGTAGAATTTTCAAAAAATAAGTTTACACTTTATTCGAATTTTTGTTTATCCCATTAACTTCAGTTTTTATCACTTTTCCAAGAGAATTTAGAATTTTTAAAAGTGTATTTCGCTTAAGATTTCAAGCATAAATAATAGTATTCCTATTTCAAAAGTTTTTGGAAAACATTACCACTACTGACGTATATAAAAGCTATACCGGATATTCAAATTCTTTTCATTAATTATGTCATTCATAGTAATGTTTCTATTACTTTAAAAACTTGCATCTTCTTCAAGATTTTACATTTTATACACATCCGCCTTACGATTACTTAATCTTTTTTTTCAACAGCTTCATTGGCGTAAATGTTATTGTATATCGAAATACAAATTTTTCTCATCCATTATCCTGTGTGCAAAATTTGTGTGGTTCATTTTAAAATCTCGTTGCGGAAATGATTTCACGAAAAGCCCTTGGAAACACAAAATACAATCCAAGCGAAGGCTACTTTAGTTATCAACTTACTTTCGTAAAAGCTTTTTACATTCCCTCGATGTTATGACTTTATATTTCATTTACTCTTGACAAGTAAATACAATATTTTAAGTTGTATAAGTTATTACTTTTAAAAATACTCAAACGTAAGTGTATTCTATAATGTAATCATTTCATTTTTCGTATTTTACGTGCTTAAACTGCCGTAACAATGTACCAATGTACCAACAACAATGTAACAACATTCGAAGTAGCATATAATGTGTTTAATTACCATTATACTCGAATTGTATTTATATAAACTATCCGTATTTGTAAAAACTCATTTATTTCAAATATAATATTATTTAGGCTATTGTAATGTGATGATACTTTTTAATTAGTAATTGAGAATAATATATACATTTATTATAGGCAATAATTAGAAATGCAAATCACACTATTGTACAGATACAACGGACAATAGGACAAAACAAAATAACGATGATTCGTATATCACATTAATTCAATTAGCGATATGGTCAAGTTTAAATACGTACATAGATGCACAAACTCTCACGTATATAAAGGACACATCATTAAGACCGAAATCTTCCAGTGTTTCATGATTAACGACTTTAGCTTTAGCTTCTTTAGCTTCATATTCATGCTCGGATCCTCGGAGCACGGGTTAATCGTTCGTTATTATTCGTTTAAGTTTTTATATTCATTCTCCATTAAAGATGTAAACCTATTTTAAGTGTACGTATCAAAGGTACATTGACATTGATCATGCTATTAATAATTTGAAACTTAATAACAATAATTTTGTATCTCAATCTGAAAATAAGAAATAATTGACGACCGGTTGCTTGACTCATCGTTTTTGTAAATCAAGCTGACGAAAGGTGAAGAACTATCATATCTTTTTGGCAACACTTTCGTTCTTGTGTCGCGTTTTGCCGTTCTGATAAGGAAATGTCACGCGTTTTTTGAGTAACCATGGCGTTTCACTTGTACTTGTGGGCTTTCTATGGCCCATTGCCAATTAAATAGCGACATTGTGACTCCCTTACGTGTGACTTGTGAATCCGAGTGCAGGCGGCGTAATTTATTTAAGAGGAATGTACTCCTCGCAGAACAATTGATATTTCAATGGATGTGCAGTCGGGGGGAGGGGGGGGGAGTTAAGGCACGATAACACGACTTTTGAATAACTTGTTTTTGGGTGAATTGAATTATACAGAAAGAAGCATTGCTTTGGGAAGGGATTACAAGATGGCGAAAGATATTTATCTTCATTTTTTGTTGATCAAACGAGTCAGAGGTGCTGCACGAATATAATATAAATGCTCGAAATAATAGGAAACGATATCAGTTCGAATATATAATATCATTCGTATGGCATATGATAATGCAATTGATCATCAATTACATTTATTATTAATTAATAAAATTATAAAGTAATTTTTCGATTAATTATTATTCTGTATGAAGAAAAATCTGCCTTAGGATTATAAAAGTGGAAAAATTATTTTAAGGTATAATGACAAATTTTTTAAATATAAAATTTATATTATTTCGTACATGAACTTGAATATTTTTTTACAATATGAACAAGTAAAAAATTAATTTTTGGAAAAATAGAAAAAATTTCAAATAAAAAAGATATTTTCCATAATAATATTACGCACATCAAAAAGTTTAAAACGGAATTACTGAATATCGCATTGAGTTGTATTAAATAATCGTATTATAATTTATAATTCACAGAATGAGGGCATTCACAGTCAGTAGATTTTAATATTGAAAATTTGTAATGTATATGGTATCAATATGTAATATATAACAAAATAGTAAAAATATTATTACTAGAAGTATTACTATACTACTATAAGATATTTGTAAATTTAAGTGCAGTTTTCTCTTTTGTATTAAAATTGTTATTTATATAAAATGCCAAATTAAATTTATTTATAATTAAAAATATCTCCATAATAAGTACAATGTTAATATTCCGCAAGATTAAGTTATCCTTTGACCCACATAATTTATTCCACGAATTCAAAACATATATATACATCTTGTATAGCATTTCGTGCATTCATGATTTCTGAGAAAATGTCTGTACTCATGAGCCATGAATTAGATGTCACGACGTAGATATGTGTAATATGTACATATATGTGCCAATAAAAAAATTAAAAATACGCGAGTTGCATCCATATTGTTGCTATTATTGTGTTCATCACGTAGAATATATAGGAATAGAAACATTAGATGTACTAAGATGCATATTTTAGAAGTTAGAAGTATGAAAGATTGCATAATCTAGGTCATCATTGTTATTTTAAAAGGTAACTTAAGTATATTTATTAAAGATATGTTGACTGATAAGTACTTTACAAAATTAATAACTTTTTATTTTAATTTACCAAGTAAAAGTACTGAGAATTGAAAATGTTTATACATTTGATACAAAAAACTTTGCCTTTAAGTATTTATTGTTACTTAATTTACTATTTTATCTTATTTTTACGAAAGAATCTATAAATTTAATAAAATTATAACCCATACTCCGAGTTGATATTGAATGGGTGTTTGTGCATGCGCCCAAACAAATATACACATGCATATTATGAATAATACCAGTAAGTAATAATATTTATCCATTTGTTTGATGAAATGTTAAATCACAACAAAAGCTTATCGTTTACCGAATCCATTTTTACGAATGTAAATAATACATTTGCGTGTGAAATCGAAATGTTCTCCAATTTTTCATTTTTCCTACCGAAATTCTCTTATCAAACATCAGTTTGAATTTGAAATTATTAAAATTATGTAGGATATATTGAAATGACGACAATATTCCGTTACGATTGTTTCTGTTCTATTAAGTTTTATATCAATAATAGTCGCACTAGTTTAGACGCGATAGTCTATATGAGTGTGACGAAGACGGTCGATGAGTTTGTTCAATATAATATGTAAAAAAGTTAATGTCGTGACACCATGCAATCCTCGAGTTAGACATTAATAATTTACTGCAAAATCTTAATGCTGTTCGATATTATGAATTTTGTTAGCTAGTTAAAAGGAGCTGTAAATAAACTCGCATTTATTACTCAGAGTCACTGCAATTGTGTTGATTTATAAAAATAAATGTATAAATATCTTATTTATTTAGCGTATAAGATAATTACGTTTGGAAGTGAAAAACAACAATGCTACCTGAATTAAAATAAGAGATATATGAATAATGTTCTATGCAATGCTTGAATAATGAGTTTTAAACTTATTCTGAAATATTTATATAATATACATAGACAATTTCAATTATGTAAATTTTTCAATATTTCTACGGTCGTTAACAAGTCAATGAAGTATTACTCAAACATAAAATTATGACAAAAATATATAAATAATAAACAGTTTGTTCTGTGTTACATTCGAAACATTTCCGAACATGTTTACTCTCATATTTACTTATTGAATAAGATTTTTTCAAAGCACTCTTACATTCTTGAAAAATGCAATTTTTTCCCAATATTTCCACAATTGTCAACGATTGCTTATTAATAATTCTTAACCGGGCATGAACGGACGTACGTTCTCATCAAGTAAAAATTCTACGAGCGTCTGTCACGTGTCAGCCGCTCCGCGATCTTGAAAAAGGTAATTTTTTAGGAGTATCAAGACGAGCATAAACCTGGAACTAAAGAAGGTCTGCACGTAAAGGTCGTAAAAAAACAAATGATGTTCACGTGCCTCGTCTTTCCTCCGTGCTTCCACAACTTGATAAGATTTCCCGAAGAGGTCGTCGGTGGAGGAAAAGTATAAATTACAATGGCTCGAATAATAGGGACGCACTTCGTTTATATGGCCTGGCAAATTCGCGAATACAACAAAAAATGGTGTGTAGTCAAGCGTAGGGATAACACGGCTAACAATAGCTTGGGAATTCGCAATTTTCAGAAGATTTCAACACTCACTTTTACTCTGTTTTTTCTCCGAGTCACTAAAGGTTTCGCTTCTGTTTAAATATTTAAATATAGGTCAGGTGATGTTTAATACACATTGTTAAATACATTTTTATATGATACATATTTAATAATGTAATATTTAATAACTATAATTCAGATGAAAATAGGTTTATTAGACTATGTATTAAAATTGATGTAAAAGCTGCTTTAATTAGCAATAATGTATTATATATTATACAAGCATTACCTTTTATATATGGAATATCATTCGAAGTTTTAGCATAAAAGTGTTATTCGTTCGAAAAATCTGAGTGTTTTTAGTTGTAACGATCGAATGGCAAATGATGGGATTTTTTAAAAGTTCTAATAAAGGTTCTATTGATCAGTAATATTGTATTGTATAATATTGTATCAGAAATATTGTAATATCAATAAATACGCCTTAAAATAATACTTATAAATCTTTTTTGCAAACTGAAACTATTTGTTATAATTATTATTGTAAAACGTTTTATTAATTGTGATATTTATTTATTCATACATTGTCATAAAAATGATTAAATTCATCAAACATTAAACGAACTCTTTTTCTCAATACTGATATAAAATGAACTTTAAACTGTTAAAAACAATTTATCTATTTATGCAAAAATTAAACTATCAACGCAGAGCAAACTATTAACTTAAATTCTATTATGCAAAAAGGTTGCACACTTAATCTCTACTAGAATAATTTTTGTTTTACAATTAAAGGTTTCTTTAAATGTTCTATTTTCCATTCTTCAAAGTTTCCATCTTTAAAAGTTGAAATACGTTGTATTCAGAAATATGCTTTAAATAATATTCTAGTGTAAATTATGAATTCAATTCAGTAAAAAATAAAGGAGTCATATTAAAAGGAATAATACATAATAATAAAATACTTAAATCGATATTGTAAATAAATGATATTTATTTGTTATTAATGTTCTTATAAAATTAGATTCTATTAGACGATATTATAATTATTTTAAAAATTAATTTTAAATATTGAGTATATTAATAATGATAGTCATCACACATGTGCTTACCCATTAGAAAATAAATAAAACAGTATCAATTATTATATTGAAAACTCAAAAATTTGAATTATTATATAATGAAGCCATATCTGTTTTTAGTTCAATATTAATATGAGAGAACAAAACTTGATTTGCTTGCAATGCGCTCAAATAATTATTCCGTAAAATTGTTTATTCATATACTATTAGGTTTACTACTGGAATCATCATTGCAACAGAGATACATAGGTTTATAAAAGCATAGTTACTTAAAAATATAAATAAGTTATTAGTTAGTATTTTTCTTTAATGTTTTATACATATAAATGTCTCTTGATTATATGTATTTATAAACATAATAAAGGAAACACTAATGTGAGAATTTTTGTAAAAAAGATAAAGAGAAAGAGAGACACATCCACTGAATTTACAATGGAACAATGCACACTTACATCGTTGTTTCATAACAAATATTCTTTACTCTCATAATCAAGCGCAACAATTCTAATCGGAACTATCTTCTACACATAGAGATATAACTTATTAAAAAAACAAAATTAATTTTCTTCAAATATTACAGTTAAAAACTAAAATCATTCTTAAAATTGTCGAGATTATTCTTAAAATATAAGAAATATTAATAGCTTGTTTCCTGATAAAATGAAATATTTATTTAATGTGAGACAATATGAAATAACGGTATTCGACATTTGCACTCTCTTAGTTTTTCATAGTCCCTGATATTAATGAATATTATATTATTTGACAAATCTTATAATTCATTTTCAAAAAAATTTATCTTTTGAATATAAACGTACATAATTTAGCAAAAATTTTATACATCTAATAATGATTTAAATAATTGACAATTTTTTTAACTATATTCAAAGACGCATGAAGTATATCTCTTTACGTAAAAACGAACGAACATATTTTTTTGACGAAGTTGAGGTGTATAATACTTTATAAAGATTGCTCGTACGCTTTACAGAAATAGATACGAAAACGTGTCCTAATTCTTAGAGTGTAGGGTTCGGTATTTGTGAAATTTCGTATTTATATTCTCCGTATAAAGATAAATTTAAAGGAGTAAATAATATCATAGTTTAGTAAGAGTCTAGAGTAATTAAAGCATTATTTAAAATAACTAAAACTAAATAAAGTAAATAATGACATTTATATGTAAAATATTTTGTTAATAATATAAAACTTCCATTTGACATGCGAATTTCTAAATAAATGATCACTCGATTCATCGCCCACAGATCTTTTTTGTCTTATCAAGTTAAAAAAAAAGTCACTCATCACTGTATGTATCATTTGACATATTAAAAGTGCAGCTTTAATGCACAAAGTCCACAAAATTGTAAAAAAAAAAGCTTTACGATCATTACCAAATTAAAAGAAACGAGGCAGCAAACGCACTGAGATTGAAGAGTCTTTTGCGATCGTTGTGCCCAAGGCCGATCTTTTACTCTCGTTAGATCATCGATATACTGACGATCGATGATCTACCGCGATCGATAGATCTACCAGGAGCGCATGTAGCTAGAGGAGCTATAGCTGCCTCGAACCCCACCATTAGACTTCACTACCGCCTCTTTCTAACCTCTCTCCCACTTGTCGCCTTTGACTATGCCTTGCTTCCTTATACTCTCTCTCTCTCTCTCTCTCTCTCCCCTACTTCCCATTGCTTCCCTCCTCCCATCCTTCTATCAAGAGCGTTC
>NW_011948412.1:21197618-21210527 GCF_000503995.2 Ceratosolen solmsi marchali | reverse complement strand
TTCTTTCACTTAATTTTATATTCGATCGCTTTGTCAGTTCCGCGACGCAACTGGGGAAGTTTGTGATTTTCTTTTTCGATAGAAGTAGCGCACAGTCATCATCACTATAATTTTGATGCAAATATTTCTTAGAAGTTATTTTTAGATTTGCAGTTCTGTAAGTTATTGTTGTTGTAACCGAGTCGATTTAAAAACAACAAATAAACATTGGTATCCTTGTTTGGTCGAGTGCTGAAAATTTATGCAATGAGCCATTGACTGTGGATTATTATTATTATGTGAAATGTGAATAAAATATTATTAGAGCCCCAAATTAATAAAAATTATTTATTATTAAAATAAATTTCTTTATCGTGCCGTGATAGTGTAAGGTGATTTTGTATTATCGACGGGATGAATAGCAATTCTTTTTAACATTTCTTTCTATAAGAAATTATTAATATAAGACGTGGCGAAGCTAAGAATATTTATACAAATAATTAATTTATTACACAACATCGCTACTGCATTTATTCGAATATACCGATTCTATTATAATTCACTGAAATCGAAGAGAAAAAGTATGTTACAGCTACGCTGACAGTATTTGTTTGAAAGTATCGAATAGAAAATATGAAATTCAGAAAATGCATTAATAGGTTGAAAATTCACGCGAATTGCTCGTGTGTGTAGTAGTAAGACGATTGGGGAAGGGGAATGGGACGAGAGAGACAAGTCAAAGGACGTTAATAGCAACATCGAGGAATTTATCATATTGAACTTTCTCTCTCGTTAGACAAAAATAAAAGTACGGCTCGTTGGAATGGCTAATAAATAGGTAAGATGTTCAAGAAATAAAGGTACGATCGAATGTATTTTATTAATGGACTCCGGCAATTACATTCAATCCATACTGCACGACCTGGCGCTTTCCGTAACGAGGCCTTGCGCAAGCCTGAGTGCAAAACAACGAGGCACGGTGAGAAAATCCTAACCTCAAACGCCGAGGCTTTTATCAGGTGGAGCTTTCAGCTTGGCCGAATGAAAATTCCGTACGCCCACGCGCGAAAAGAAAGGCGCGGAGTGCATTGCATTAGGTGACTACACGCGCAGCGACTACGGCTTGACGTGGGAAGATGCGAGGAGATCTTTGAGCTGAGCCTGATTTTAGTTTCTACTGCTGAACGTTCGTCCCTTCCTCCGAAATAAAATATTCCTACATTTGTTGAGCACACTTACGGTTATAAATAGTTATGAATAATTAAAATTCCTGTATTTGTTGTGATTTGCAGGGCGCTGCATTTATATTTCTAGTAGATTGTCTAATCTTGATTGCTTTATGTATGGTGAAACGGTTACGATAGTATAATCGATTAAAGGTTTTATTATTTATTCCAATGTCCGATCGCACGTGAATTAAACTTCTTCGAAGTCACGTTGTAAATTATACGGCTAGTAATCCTTTTATACGCAGTTATTTAAATTGCCTGGAAATAATATGTATTATCGCTGTTAATACGAGAATCTAATTTTCATACTTGTATGTTAATAGCATGAAGAGGCCAATTTCGAGTGACCTCGTTGATATTCGATATATTCTCTGAGTTTTATCGAGTCATTAGCTTTAAGTGTAATCGCGAATTTAACAAAGTATTTATCTTAATTATAATATTGTGTTGATTTAAAATTTTATTTCTTTCGTAAAAAAGTTGTAATTTGTATTTTTTATTTCCAGCAATGAATTTTACGATAAAATTTTTCTTTCCTAATGTCGAGTAGGAAATTTGCATGTAAAGTACATTGAAAAGAATAATACTGAAGATGGAAATTAGTTTTATAAATACATTTAATAATTATTTCTCAATAATGGCTCAATCAATTATTAATTATTATTTTGTTGATTTTCTTACAATAAATATTCAAAGTATTTAATTGTAAATTTATGTAGTAAAATGTGATTTATTTTTATTATGAAAAAATAATAGAAATGTAATCTTTTTAAGTTGGTTCAGTTATAACATTGTTTATTAATTTATCAATAATATGAATTTGTAAAAATTTCATAATGTATAAAGAATAATTTGCAACTACTAATTAATAATTAAAAGTTTTACCGATGTTACGCATTCAACCTCATTTTAAGCTAAATTTATTTATACTTTTGAAAGATATTATGAAATTTTAGCATTTAAAAATTGTATCATTATTCTTTTGATGAAAATTGATAAAAAAACATAAAAAAATAATAATATTATATTGAGCACAGCACATTGTTGAAAAAATTTGTATGTAAGTAAAAATGACTTGAAAAATGTTTATGAATGTATAAATTTTTAACCATGTACCTTTCTCAATCAGTAATATTCTTACGAACAGCTTTATTACATACACATATGTTTATATGGATATCGTGTAATAAAAATTAAAAATGTGAAGATTCGTAGGACCGATTGACTTTGGATGAAAATACATATTCTGAGATGGACGATGTTAATAAATAGATTGGTATTTCAATGACGAATTGAAGGAAATCAGAAGCAATGCGAACGGCGCATAATTTTGAAAGAACGTCGTTTAAAATTGATTTAGTTAAAACCATAGGTATATGTTTTGTTTCCTAGTTAGAGCCTAACCAAACTTCACTTTTAAATGTAAATATACATCTTGAATTATGTAAGAAATTTTATGATCGTCGCTCCCTAATATTTCAGTACTTAACGTGGCAAGTACTTGAATGTTTGTATACTTTGTTTATTTTCATTACTGCGCGCATTTTCAAGGCCCGACAAACACTATCAATAATAGCAAACAAACCAAAAGTAAAGTGAATTATGAAACAATTACTACCAATTATTCGATCACTGCAAGACGATTCCTCATGCAATATCAAATTGAATCCACAGCTGGTATCGTATAGACAAACTCCTCACACTTTTGTAGTAGTTCGTTAAAACTTGTTCACGCTCGGCAGGGAGCGTGAAATGGAGACTAAGAGTATGAGAGAGTACATAAAACAATATTTTATTCTCAGAGAGAGAGAGAGAGAGAGAGAGAGAGAGAGAGAGAGAGAGAGATGGAGAGCGAAAAAGAGATAAAGAAAAGTGCGAGAAAACCGGTATGCTATATGCTGCAATCGTTCGGTTTATTATGCGTGATGAATGGGAGCGGTCGGAGGTGGGCGAAAGTCAGACTTGTCGGGGGATGGATTTTCATCCTCGTTTTATAACACCCCCGCGTTGGCATTAGAACGCGATATATATGCCACGTATATTCGATATTTTAGAATCAGTTGGATATGTAAGATATTTCCACGCAAGCTTTAGTAAAAGGAAACTTCTTTTAGCGAACGTTATCTTGAATTTGGCAAAATAGTGTGATAAAATCGTAAAGCTTTAAACTTTACGAGATTCAACTTTATTAAAAAGTGTAAGAGTCGAAACTGTTTGAAATAAAAGTGTTAACGAAACTTTAAGGCGCACGGAGCCCTTAAAGCATTCATCAGCAATTTTAACGTTAAAGTATGCAAAATGCTTTATTATAAATTTGACATCCACTGACACTTTATAATTTATTGGTTGAATATAGTATTATTTTTTTGTTTAACTACGATGTTGATCTAGAAATAGCTTCTTTTAAAGAGAACGAGTACCGTATGTTTTATTAATATATACACCTACGTGGCTGCATAGGCACGCATGAATATATATATATATATATATATATATATTTTTTTTTTAAACAAATTACACTTATCATCACATTATGATAGAATATTATATGCGGTAACGTACAGTATTATTATTATTATTATTATTATTAAAATTCATTGAAACATCGTTATATCAAAATTATAGTAGAATATTATAGAATTTGAGTAATTACAAATCAACTAGGACGCAAATGAATAATTAAATAAAATTTAAACTTGATTTGTTGTTAATATATCATCCACTTCATTCAAAAGGACGAGCGATTAGAATTATTACAAAAGCATTGCGAGCGAAGATTTAAAAAGCAATTTCATATCGCAGGTATGAATACTATGCGTTCATTGATAATTGTAATTCGTAGGAGTGAAAAAAATGAAGAGAAATGATAAAAATGCCCATAATAAATCTCAGTATGGACACAAATTAGCATATATCTAAGGTCATGAAGAATTTATAAACCAGAATATGCGGTAAGAAAAAGTTATTCTCTTGTCCTCGAGGCCACGACTCGCCGGAATACTGTAAAATTGTAGTCACGATCGCACTATAGAACGCAATAAAGCAAAGTAGGTAGTTGTATGAGCAGTCGGAAGAAGAAAAAACGAAAAACAAAGAGGAAGATCTAACGCGCACGCTCGCTTTAGATACACTTGTCTGGCCAAACAAGAGCGTACAATAAAATCTGTGCGATGCTTCGTGTCTTTAATAAAAAACAATTGTGCGAAAAGAACGAGCGCATCGAGCTAAAGACGTACAATTGTCTATCCGATAACGCTTCCCTTGAACAAACTATCCTCTTGTATCTACAAAGTTACGACATTCCAAAAAATTCTGCTTATCTACTTTATATTCATCGTTCTTTCGAGCAAAAATTGCGCACGAGCATATACAATTTAGATATAAAAGTTGACGCAATGACACCTCCATTATCAAAAACGACAATTGATTTTTTTTCCTCTCGGTCTTCTGGGCAAAAATGTTACGCGATACCAATTACAATTAAATACAATAGGATCATAATACACCTACGATATCCAGCAGACGGAAACTGTTAACCATTTATTCGGCATTTCGTCCAACGACAATGCCACGGATGAGAGTGAATTTCACCTCCCGCAAGGCTATTTTAGACAAATATATAGAGTAAGTCTCGCCATTCTTCGTCACGTGGCCTCGCGAATCATATCTTTCACTCGTACCATTGGGTATATTCACCCAGTCCACCTTGCACACATCTTGCGGCTGGGTATCGTTGAGTCATATCGTGGGCATCGGCAAAGCGGTTATATTATGCGATGTCGGCATGTTTTACGGCGCCCGGCCCTCCTTCGGTATTCCTACAAAGAACCGCTGTCCGGAAATGCCGGATACAAAAAGTTAATGGCTGCTCTAGCGTAGGGAGAGTATTGAAGAGGAGAGTTTTGGATAATAAAATCATGTGGCGCCGTCCACGCTTAAATTCGCTGGGAACGATTAATCATTATAATTTTTATAGTGATAGATGACAAAACGAGATTGGAGAACGTAATTGTTGGCAAGTGCTTTAAAGCTTTTGTAAGTTCAAATGACGAAATTTATACTCGAGGCCCTTGGTTTCATATTTTGATGAAGAACTGTTTATTATTTGATTATGGTCAAAGGCGAAGAGTCAATGTATGATGACTGGGAGATCGACAACGTAAGTAATTCCATAAACTTTCGAGTGTAAAAAAGTGCAAGAACTTTTAGTAATTTAATAGACAGACCAAGGGAATTATGTTGAATTGAACAGAAAGGAAATATTGTATGATGGAAGATTAAAGCAATTAGATATGCTCTCTTTAAATGCAAGGCCCCAAATGAAGAAAGCGAAAAGATTCTGTAAATACCATCTTATTCACAAAAGAAGAAAATAATGTATAAGCTCTCTCTCTCTCTCTCTCTCTCTCTCTCTCTCTCTCTCTCTCTTTATATCCTTCCTTCACTCACACACGCATGCACACGCACGCGCGCACGCACGTACACACACACACACACACACACACACACACACACTATATGAAAATAATCAAAGGCATATGTATTATCGTATGAATACTACAAAAAATAAAAGATCGCAATTAAACTTAATACGATAAGTAACTCCTTTATTTAATATTTATTACATTCATTTTCCAATCATTATTGGACTCTTTAATCCATTGATACTTAATTACATTCATCGCAATAATTCTACGTAAGAAACTGCAACATTATGTATTACACTTCTATAAAAGCCAAATATTTATTTGAAATTGAAAATACCTTTTCTTTATGAATATTAAAATACGTTTATTTTTTCTCTTTGCTTATTATGCAAAGCATTCATTAATTATCTTTTAGCATTTTTTATTTTGAATTACTTATTCATATTTATTAATGGGCTTATTTTTATATTTGATGTTGTAAAAACTCCTTTAAATTAATTGCACATTTCAAATTTTCAAATGTAAAAGCTATCAAATGTGATTCGAATTTTCGAAGAACAAATTTCCATCGAAATAGCAATTCGTCAATACGCAGACTTTACTTAACTAAAGCGAATTGAACAAACATTATTTTATTTACATTAAGATGTACACAAAAATAATAATTTTAATAATTTTTCATTGATTCTATAAAATTAGGTGATAAAATACGATTTAATTTTATATAAAATAAAAAATCGTCCGTTATTTTTAATTCAAATCTTAAATTTTAAATAAAAAAATTTATAAACTTACTACATACAACAATTCTTTACATTTCATTCAATACTGTTAATATTATGAAACTAATTAAAATTCATAGAGCAGAGAACTGCAATGGAATATTCACAATCGTTTATGATGTAAGTAAAGAACGTTAAAATAATATATGCACGTGTAACAAGGTAAAGATAGAAAACTCGCATTAAAATAAAATTTCTATATGAAAATAAATCGCACGCTTAATCTAATAATTTTTAATGCGTTTTGTACAATATGTGTATATGAAATGATTGAATTTCTAATATCAGTCTATTATCAGAAGTAATTTTTAATTATATTATAATATTTATAATATATAATTATTAAGAAGCTAGGCTTATAGATATTTATACTTGTAGACAGTTAGTATTGAATTAATAAAAATTTTTAAGAAAAAAACAAATAAAATGTTTACCGCAGGTGCAAAAATGGTTGAAAGTAAAACGAGGATCATTAAAAAAAATAGATAATGTGTGATTTACGTTGACTATTTCAAAACTTACTCGTTTATCTACATTTTTTTTCAAGAATTGCATTTATTATATATATATATATATATATATATATATGTTTTTAGATGAATTTTTATTCAAAATAACATATTAATATATCAACATCTTCTATTTCTGATAAAAAAAAAAGCCTTCGACCTTAATTAGTCATTATTTAGCTGTCAAATATTCGATAAATATATAAAGCTGAAAATCCATATTGATAGCGAGCGTCATTGTGTTAATAAAATCGGAAATTAAATCCTTGGCGTATAATCAATGACCCTAAGTCTTATACTCTAAAGGCGATTGTATCGCGAAAATTGAATTCAATTTGGAAACTGTTTGCAATGGAAGGACACGGGAGTCCAATCAATGCGTCATAAGCGAAATATTCAAGGTACTAAAGCGACAAATTATTTTATCGGCATAATGAGATTGGGTAAATAAAAATAAATTATTTATTTTGATTTTGTTGTATTCATTAATCTGCAATATTTTCAAAATCCGTATTTTTGATAACTTTAATCATCATTACGTATACTTTATGACTACTAGATAACTTAAAATAAAATTTTAGTTTTATAATATAGGTAAATTAATTTTTGCATTTAACAGAGTTGAATATTTATAAAAGCTCGATCTTTACTTTATTAATTTATCAAAGTTGGCTAACGTGAAATTTTAATAATTCATTCACTATTTAACAAAAACGTATTTTCAGGTTCAACGCCAAGTAAGCCTTAAAAAAAGTGCGTTGATTTCCTCAGTTAACGCAGTTTATTAGATGGAGATGGTTTGTAAGCATTTATTTAGTACTAATGAATGAGTATTTATGAAACTTATTTGTGAACCTCAAATTAACAAAACATTTATTTCACACGTCTCAAGGAAAAATCGTAAGTTTTTATTAGAAAAACCTAATATTAAGGAATACGAATATTTTTAAGTTTTCTTATAGTAGACTTTTTACGATATTAGAACATTATTACTTAATACTTAATAAGCCATTTTTTTTTATACTATAAAGAAGATACTATAAGATGTTATTTTTGTTCATCTAAATGATTTTTAGTTCATTCGTCTATCAATAATTTCTTAAATGAAGAGAAAAGAAGAAAAATAAAACTAATGTTCGTCAGTGGTGTTAGCTATGAGTGAATTATATGTTTATTTTAAGAAAAATAAATATTTCCTTATTCAGTTTATCTCTTTCTCGCCATAAAAGTGACAAATCTATCAGCGATACTAAAGCTGGTTTTTCCATCGACCTACTTTCATAGCCAATCTTACCTGAAATATACAATTATACATACGGTTTACATTATGAGACATTACGCAACTCTGCTTTTTATTTTCTCATTTAAGACACAATATATATTATTTATATGTACGTATTTTTCCCCTAATACGACATTTATTATCGAAAAGGCAAAGTATCCAATTAGCATTGAGCAGACACGATACTCTCTTCTAAAGTCGCCAGTCCAAGGCCATAAATCAGCAATCAATGATTTACACTCGACTAAAGGAAAGTAAGAGACCCACGATTTTCGGAGTCTAACGCTATTCAGATAATGGAACCCACATACGTCAGATTTTGCCGTTGCGCGCTGTAAGGGTCAACGGCGGTTATAGTACAACAAACTTGCGAAACGCACATTTGGCAGCTGTGTCGAGATCCACTTTTCTTTTCGTGGCCTCGACACTCCGAATCTGTCCAAAAATTGCATATTCCGTTTACGAGTGAATCGATTTGCACGCCCGAGCCAGCTGCTGTCCACCATACCTTAATTAAGGTTTCCCTCGATGCGGTGATCACTCGAACTTCTTTACCGAAATTGGTGATCGATCTCATCTATGCGCTAGCCCTGATTCGTTTAAGATATTGACGTGAAAAAGAGGGTGGATTGGGGGGGAGGAGAGAGGGCGTATTCGAACATTTTCCGAAAGTTTTGCCTTGCACAACGACGAGTACAGTAGGTTGTGAAGGAGAATGGTTTTGCAAAATTTTAACCTCGATTTGCCTCTGCCGATGTGGTCCCAATCGTTGACGAACCTTTGGATGTAAAAAAGACTTGCTCTACCTGCTGACTCACTTAGAGTTAACTCAAGACCTTGAACTCAAAAGTGATTCATAGAGTTTGAATAAGAGTTGCTTAATGCCTAGGGATTAACATTTGAATGCGAAGATCTTGGAGAGCAATCCAAGTGACAAAAACAATTCGAGAATGTTTTCTGACTCTGAGAGGCTATGAGTTTTTGAAATTGTATTTTTTATATTGCGAAGCAAATTTGAAGCGCACTTCTTGATGCGTATTTACTAGTAATTTACTAGTGACAACGGTAATGCGTATAATTTCAGAATCGAATAACAGTGGTATAATGCAAAGTATATATGTAACGAGTACTCATTACTAATAAATACATTTCGATTGCATAGAGGATTACCCCATGAAGGCTAAAATATAATTTTAAAGAACCGATAATTGTAACCGAATATTATTTAATATTATCATTTCCTTCCATTCGATAACATGTTTAACTAAATGCATGCAGATATGTAAGGAAAACTTTTTTTGTTAATAATAATGTTAATAATAATAATAATGCATTCATTTGAGGTAGGGGGGGGGGAAGAAAGAAAGAAAGAAAGACGTTATTGTATTATATTATGGGTGTACAATATATATTGTAAAATTAATTGTATAATATTTTCTATATGAAGAATGTGTGCTGCAACAAACAAACAATAAATAATGAAATGACAATTTTTCATTATGAATAAAGTGCATGTGCACAATAAATACAATTACTTTTGCGTATCTACCACTATTAATAGACACTGTGCTATAAATTTGATATATCAGTTGTATATGTACTGTCGTATTTCAAAGAGGGCATTTAGGTTGCCTCATTGTATCACGACGATAAAAGAGCTACGTATCCCAATTCTTAAACATATATATAATATAAACCTGATTGTATCTCTACGATGACTATATGGCAGCGCATATAATCGATATTACACAGTGTCAATTACACTTTTGCAGCCGCATACGTACATCTGATTTATTTCTTTAGGTCTAAATAGAGAAGTACGGCCCACTGTTACGTAGTTGCCTTGTGAATACTTTTAAGCATATACATATTATTGTAGATACTATTTACAAAGCAAGAAAAAAATTGAGAAAAAGTTTATGAATACGAGTGAAATAAGTAGGATATACAGCGAGAGTAAAGTGAAATAAAAGTAAAAGGCAAAAAAAAAATATAAAAGAAATAATAACTATATTTAATTTTCATATCAAAGTGTATTTCTTTTTTTTAATAATAATTGGATTTCTTTGAATGGAATTTATAAAATTGATGAAAATAATGGTATGAGAAATAATAATATTGGACTTTGACGACTCACAATGTAAAACTGTTTTTTTGCCTTTTCTTTTAAATCTTACAACTTCGTCACGTATGTAATTCTACGCGCGGTATGAATTTATAAAGACAATTACGAATATAAGCGTGCTGAATAGTGTTCCTGTTGAAATAATGGTAATGATAATATTAATATTAACAAATGTCATCGCGATGTTTGAAATACAGCTCTAAACAATTACCAGTCGTAAATATAAAAATCTCCAAAATAATTACAAGATAATTGATAATTGTGCTTACAGTTCGACGATTAATTTCATTGGATAATGCCAAGTATTCATTATGCCCTATTACAACGAAACATCGCAGCTTACATTTCAAATGTCTCATTAACGAAGCTATCGTACCGCGTGACATACCGGGCCATCGGCACAAGCGTTAACTCCTGCGGTAATTGATTCAATTTTCCGTTTTTAACTGTTGCATAATTCATTCGTTAGCGCAGTCGCTCCAAAGCAGACGTCGAAATAGGAAAGCGGGGGCGTCTTTGATCAGCATTGTCGTAATTACCAACGCGTCAACTGAAATTGCCTGGCGAATTTTTAAGCCCCTGCCCTCCTTGTACATCTTCGTTCGCTGGAAATGTCACGACGTACTTGGCACTTACCATCCAGATTTTACCAGCTCCTCTCGTTCTAATAAATGAATATGAGTGATAAAGACCGGCGCGACGTATTGCCACTTTCTGCTTCCCTATTATAAATGAAGACCTTATGCAAATGGTAGATACCTTGTGCACCTTTATACGAGATTTCATCCAACGCCTTCTCTTGAACGCTAAGCGGCCATAGCCGGGCTTTTGTAATATAGCTTTTCGGCACGAAGAGAGCAAGAGCGAAGAGAGTTAAGACGCGTCTCAAAAGCTTTCCACATTCAATAGTCCTCCTCATCTCTTCGGTATGCGAATTAGGCGCAATGGAAGATCAAATGTGAAATTTCGTTGTTCATAAAGTTGAAAAGTATTGTAAACCGTATAACGTTCGTGTCTTATAAGACAAGGTAGAGGAGTGGCAATGGGTGGCACATCCTAGTAATTATAGGTGTTACACGAACCCTGTCTAATCTAATCCAATGACACAGATAAATAGCGAACTGGACAAATATGAAATATCGCGCTTCATAATGCTTTTGTCGATGACCACTTTATATTCATATGGTATTACAATGCACGAATTTGTCAGCCTTCGTCAAGTGAGAGATTTATGATGTTGCCGGTATATGCGCGGTTGGTGTGCGACATTTTAGCGAGACGCGCGGGAGTGAGGCCATGGGGAAAAATATCGTCGTGAGCACTCTCGAAATGTAAATATTGAATGACCGACTGGCGTGGAGCTTTGAACGCGGTTGAACGTCCCCCGTCGACATTCGAGTCGAGGGAAAGAAACTCGTTACGAGGTGTTGCAATTTTTTTTCCCGTCTCCTCTTTTTATCTTGTTCCTATATATTTAAATATCTGTAGTTAAATCGCTGGAAATTATGCCGGACTTTGCGGCGCTTCAATTTCGGCAAGCCAGCGTTGTTGAATGCGAAGGGAGAGATGCGCGAATTAGACGATCGCGTAGGTCGATAGTTCAGAAAGCAATTGCTCGCGCACTCTCTGGGCACTTACATTTTTCTTCGATCGAGCGATTTTGGCGAGCAAGTCAATCGAACGATGCGCGTACACGTAGTACGGCCGTCAAAGTCGTGATTATTTATATTTAGGCTTTAACAGTAAGTTTTCCCGGTATTGCGCGCTCCTGGCGTTCCCATCGACATTTGGACATTTTGTCGATCCTCCGCGAATGATTTCCACTCCAACCGATGCAATATTCTAAAGCCTCGACATAATCGCATGCGTAAAGTTTCGTGCTCGCAGCGGTAAATATAATGACGCGTTCGCATTAATGCATTCACGTTTCGAACGTTAAAATAATATCTTTCAAGGAACGAGCCAACCCGGTCCGTGTGACATTCTGCCTCGCGTATTTAATTCTAAGTCTGCATTTAGTTTTGCATTAAACGTGTCGCCTTGACGAAATAGCGAGAGGCTGCAGCTCTCAATACGCTAAGAAAAAAACGAAGAAAAGAAAACTCGGCGGATCTTGGACGAGTACCAAGACGAGCGATTGTGTGGCCGAAGTCCGCCGCGCTTTTCTCTCGAGAAGTAAGAAGAACGCGAAGATCCGAGATAATTCCGGATCGAAGCTCGTCTCGCCTCTGCCTCCGCGGGACAGAATCAATGTGCGGCGCTATTTTAAGAACGGGCTCGAGAAGCTTTTCGTCGTGCCGACATTGTCGACACCGGGAGGCGCAATGGTAGGGAAGGAGATTACATCCTCCTCGCCGCATTCCTCGGACGAGGCATTTGGTCAAGTGGATGGAGATGCGAGACGCTGACGAAGAATGGGATATAATAATTAAAGGATAAGTCAAACTATTGTCCGTAGATTCGTAAGTTGAGGAGCGAGCCGAGTGAACAATTTTGGGGCTAAGAAATGACGATGAACGTTGCACGCTTCTCCTGGTTGAAAAGAGCGTAGAAAAAATACTGAAGCTAAAATGGAA
>NW_011948412.1:21182517-21197568 GCF_000503995.2 Ceratosolen solmsi marchali | reverse complement strand
CGGTCCACTTCAACTTACCTATTGCAATGGTACGAAATGAAAATGGCCAAGCGCGTGCTTATTGATATTAACTCAGGCGACGGAACTTTGCAACGATTTTATTAATAGCGTTAGTTATAAAAGGTCTTTGTTGTGCATTTAGTAAGGTAAAATGGCGGCAAATTCAATTATTATTTATTACTGTAATGCGTAGGGCCATGACGCTCTAGCAGATTCCATTTATAGAGCGAGTCAGATGGAAATGCTAAAGCAGGCGTACGTTACAGCACTTCTCTCGCTAATAAATAGGCGCCTATTATTAATAATGGAACATTATACATTGCAGAGGCTGCGGACAATCCTGGAAAACTGTCATAGCCAATTTCCACGGGACCATCGCGTCAACTCGAAATACGACGCCAACCTCTTTGATTCTCCGTGGCTCGTGTTTCCGTTCTCGAACGTCTTATTCCTCCGAGGGTCTATAATTATGCGAGATGAGAGCACATCTGCAGTCGAGATTACGAAACTCGGTGCGCCTGGGTCTTCACTTCAAAGAGGTACGACACGACGGCGGGCGAGCTATGCGAAAAATGCGCGAATTAAATGGCGCATGAGCGTCCGTTGGCTTCTCCCCCGCCAATTCATTCTGGGTGCCCGTGTAATGATGGTATTGACGAATGTTCGCATTCGCGATCAGGTGTACTCCTGGACAAGGAACTTCGTTTGCTGAGTGAAACTACGTGGATGAATGTATTTTTTAGCGACTGTGTGAAAATGGCGGTGCGTTGGTATAGCAAATAACGTGGAGGGTTTTATCGAAAATTTGGTGGTTGCCGATCATGGGAATAAATGACAATATATATGTTCGAGCCAATCGATTGAAATTTAAGAGACTATTGTGCGCTCCCGATGAATTAAACATCGAGCCTAAGCCACGTTGTCGCTTCTGATATGTATATCGGAAGGAAAGTTAATTGGCCGGGCAACAAAATGCGCTTTGCTAATAATTCGAAACTCGATTATAAAAACCTGGCACGCAGATCTTAGTTTTATCGCGTCATATAGTGTCACCATTTTACCTCATATACAATATTTATGATGCAGGATGTGCTATATATTATAATTTATGAGAGCTACGTTAAGACGACGAGGTGCTATGTGAAAAAAAAGAAAACCAAAACAAAAAGGAAAAAAAAAAACAAAAAAAAACAGAAAAAAATGCTTAAAACTTTACTTTTGTCACATCAGTGTACAGGATTGGAAACTCTTTTCCCCTTCCCCTCCACACCTCGTCTCATTCGAGTATAATTATGATAAGAATTAACTTTCAACTTAAGCGTTCGTGTATTTATTCGATCATTGCTGCCATTACATTCGAACAGTCGTTTGACGCTACTGCTCAATAATAATTACAAACATTATCCGTATTATCATAATTTTCTCACTATTTTTCTACCAACTATGAAAAATGCTTTGCTTCATCGATACAATATATATATATATATATATATATATATATACGTGAAGTGAAGAAAAGTACATTCCCAATATGTATATCTATATTATATCGTGCATTTCATTTGAAAATCACTAATTTCATAAAAAAATTATTTATTTTATTCAGACAGTTTGGACCAGTTTGCCTATTGTTTCGATTATAAAAATTGATTCTTAACTACATTTATGAAGAGATAATCTTTTCGTATCATATTATAGATACTATTTTCAAAGCTCAAACTGCTTTCATCAATCTTTAATAAATATGTCAATTAAGATTAAGTTAATATTAATATTCAATGTAATCCTGCAATACAGAGTAAATTAATGTAATATAAAATATATATTTACAATATTCTTGCTTATAAAAATCTGAACGACTTGCTCATATGTATAGCCATTAAACAAATTAATATTAAATCAATATTAATTAACGAAAATCCAGTACAACGTGGGTATTAAAGAACTCTCTTAAAGCCTTAAAATACCTCGATAAAGATCAAATTAATATCAATAATATTATATAGTTCGATTCAATAATGAATTTAACGATCGATAAATTAGAAAAGTCTGTATGTTTTTTTATTTAAAAATTCAGTCTACAATGATATTCTAAAGCAGAAGTGTAATGGAGCAAAATCGATAATATTAGATAATCGAATTCAAAATAAGCTTCAATTAATCCTTCAAATCGATTTTAAATCACATATTTATTTAACATATCCATTTTATAGATTATGGGTTCTCTGCTCTTATTCAATAGGTCAAAATTCCAGTAAAATTAAAACGATTGCCACAACGTGATTGGCAATTGACATTGAGCACGACCGAGCATTCTTCGCTTCGAAAATATTTTCATCATTTTCTCGCGAACTCTCCTCGACCAGCTACGCATCTCCAAGGCTGCGTATACGCCTTTTGTCGCCTGGTGGATTAGCCTTTCCAAGCGCTTCCACGCAATATCAGAACAAAAGCAAATGTACAGCATAATGCGCTCAGAGACTTTGACGGAGATTAGGTCTGCGCGTCAGACGAAGAGAGTCGCACTCGCGAAGTTACGGGCTGACTGTGCAGAGCGTAGGGGTGTAAGGGGAGGTCGTGGTGAAGGCAGTGAGGGCAAAAGCTTCGAGAGTGGCGTACCATAAACCCGGTCGTTAAAAACGGACGATCCCCTCATGAAACTGCGCATTACGCACGAGTCCCTTGCTCGCCCTAATCAAAAAGGCTCTTCCACCCCCTCGCACACGAGCCCATAGAAAACGAAGTTTAAGTAAGATCGATATGGCGGCTGATTTGGGGGAGACTTTCGGGAACGTCTATTGTGGTGCCCTTCGGGGGTACGGACGTGCACTCGAACGTACATGAGCGCCTTGGCTTCGTTTGCTTACTTTATTTTGCTGGATAGGATCCATAAATCGGCCGATTAAGGACTAACTTTCCCACGATTAGAATCGCTCGGCAAACAGTGGGTCATGAATTCCTTGGGAACGCTGTTGCAATTGCCGTTCAACGCAAAGTTACGTTTTTTGAGAAGGGTTAAACGACTTTCAAATAGGGTTGCCGATTGATCCAACGAGGTTGTATAACTTCTGTATAAGATAAAATACGTCACGTCCGAAGCGATGATTCTTTTTATTCGCCAGTCCTTCTTAGTGTTGTTGCAGCAACATAAAAGCTTCGTGAAAGGTATCGCTGTTCTCGTATTAATTGTTATGTGCAAGCAACGTCTACCGCCGCATCAATATTCAGGTCATATCGTCCGCATAATTCGCATCGTTTCTGTCAATTGACAATAACAGCCTTGCACAGGCTGTTTTTATCGGTAGTTTGCAATTTGTTATTCCACGGCGATAAATGTAGCGCATGCTGTATTAGCGGGATGTGCGAGCAGCACATGGTAAAGAGGTAAAGACACAGGTTCGATGATAGTTAAACGATCATTTTGGCAAATGGATGATGTTTCGCATGCGCATGTAATTGACGGACTACGTCCACGTTGGGGCACTATTAAATCCGATCCCACTGCAAATTTATTCCCGATCGCTAGAAATTAATAAATATCTGCGTAATATTTCTGGTTATGCAATAGTATCGCGTAATGGAATTGCAGTAGCGAATAGCGAAAAATACCCTGAGCGATACGCATCAACGGCTTCAATTTCATATAGAATTTGATATAAAACGTATACAAGATGAAAATTGAATCAAGACGTACTCGAAGATACGCTAATTATGCTTAAATTTACAGAACGACAGTATTTCTTTGCATAACGTCAATTATATTGTCAGCGAGTAGCATGATATAGCATGATGATTTGTTTAATCATCATCGAGGATAAATTGAGGAGATGAGACCGTTCAAAATTAAAACTTAACTTGTCGGGCAAACAATGTCTGAGTGAGAGAGAGAGAGCGCGCGCACACGCACGGAATCAGGTTTTGCAAATCTCACGAAAACCGACCACATTTCCTGAACTGCGCTGCTAATTCACGAATATGGATACCAGCATGCAAAGCGCTAAATTTTCCGAGCCCTATCTTGCATACGAGCTCGCAGCATCTCAAAAAGAAAAGAGAAAGGAAATTTCTGGCACGCTGGCGCTCCGGCTGCACGTTTTTCCTCGTTTTTATTTTCCGCGCGCGCGCGCGCACGCGTACAATTTAATTCAGCGGAGGCTCCTTCGATCATTATAAATCTACGGCCGTTGGGTTTCACCACTCGCGAATAGACGAGCTAAAACTTTAAGACATTCGCCCCGAGAGACGGAATATGCCACAGCTCATCCTTTACCATATAAATGCCCTTGGATGCAGCTTTCCCTGCACCCTTATCGGAGCAGCTGGTTTGGCACGTTGTTGTTTTTCGTCCGAGCACGATTTCACCCGAAGACGAAGCTCGATGCCACATGTGCGTGGATAAATAATTTCTGGATAAACATCGAGCGCGAATAAGAAGCCTGAGTGTGGCTATTCTGGAGCCACGGCAACTTCGCCTTTCGCGCGAAGTTTCGCTCAAAAACACCTTGCACAACAATATGCATTGGTTGTTGCAGCCACGACATCGACGATCGTCGATGATTCATCATGGAATCGATGAGCGAGCACATTACCTTCCCCAGTGTCCGATTCACGACCTTACGCAACCGTCAAAAAGAAACAAAAGCGAGCGAACATGAAGATTATTAACAATTGTCGAATTTCATTTTTCCTTGCTAGCGATCGATTAGGAGAGACGTTAAACAGCGGGTGATAATATCATGGAACGGAAACAAAAAATGATCGCTGCCCATCGCTGAAAGCTTATTACAGCTTCGATGAGCGGAAGGATGACGCTCTTTACCACAGCCCCGGTACTCAAGGATAACATTTGTAACACGACGTATGCACGTATTTTCGTTACCTCTCATTCATTCCCCCTCTTCTTTCTGATCCCATTTCTGGTGAATACATGCTAGTGGCTCGAGTGACACTGTGCATATTCTTCGGCGGCTTAATTACACAAGCTTTAACGAACAACGGTTATGGTGCAATGGGATTCAGACGACATTGAATGATTATAAAGCGTGAGCGAAGGAGAGGTGAGCGATGATAAGAAGATGATTGGCGTGCATTTAATGGTATTTGACACTCCATATTCGTAATTGGTTGATTTATGTGCGCGAGTGCTGGATTGCCATAATGAAAATAGCTGCGACTCGCGTACGCTATTGCGGAAACGGTAAGTGCCCCAAACAATGATATATTAATCGCTGAGCGTTGACATATTTATTGCATACATTTGTTCGACTATCCTTATAAATTTATAAATCGACGTTCTACAATCGTAAGAATTACACTTAAATTAATTGCTCCTTTAGTCGGGTTGTATTATTGAAAGAGAGTAGGATTTTTAATTCTTACTTGTCTTCTTTGAGAGAATAAAGCCCGAACGTATGACGGATAATTCATTCGGGACACGACACGATAAGTTTCTATTAATTTATTTTGCTGTTTGGGCAGCTGTTCGGCCGAGTCAAAATTTTGTCTATTCGAGTGAAAGGTGACGCGGGCTCGCTTGACGAAAAATAAAGATCTCGCGCAATTGGGATTTTGTAAAATCCTCGTTGGAAAATCTCACGGTAGTGCTTGACATTTGCGTGCGGCGTTATAACAAAAGCTTTTGGCGGATTGGAAAGAAGACAAAAAGTGCAGGTGGCTGACGCAGGTATCGTATATGAATAGTCTTGTGCTTCCGACCTCTCGTCCACGCATGGCTGTACTTGTTTTTCCTTTTCGTTTTTTTTCTTATTTTTCTTTTTTTTCTTTGCAAGCCGTTATTCAAGTTACGAGGCGAGCTTGAACGGAATACTGAGAGGCCAAGGAATTTACGAGAGACAATTGTTGATATTTCGTTCGAGACGCGAACTTCTGGATCTGAATATTAATTTAATTTTCACTGCCAAATAAATAAAATTTTCCTATTTATTTTGTTATAACATTTTTTCGCAGATTAACGACATATCGACTTAATATCAGCTTAAAACAGCAGTCATCTTAAAATAACTTCTACAAATTCAAACAGAAATTATTTCTCAAATATTAGAAAAACACTGATTATTCGATTCTGGAATAATATCGCATAGATAGTAGGATTTTATATTCACAAAGATGAATCTCTGCTTCTTTCTCTCTCTCTCTCTCTCTCTCTCTCTCTATATATATATATATATATATATATATATATATATATTTCGTAATATAAATTGTTAATGAAAAGGGAACGGATTCTCTTAAATTTCACTATAGAAAATACATTCGTTACTCTTGCCAAGGACAAATAAGTAACTAATCGTATTAAAGCTTATATTTTTCATTACCAAGCCTCAAAGCGATACAAAATAATTGCTCGATTAAAGCGCACCCATATAATCAAAATGGAGTGTAATTATTTTACCATAGCCTTTACACTCCAGCAATATTCACACGCTTATTATCTTACTGAGAGCATAGAGACGGTCGGAGTCCTCGAACAAACCTTTTTTCAGATGGCCAATGGTCGGTTAGCAGTTTTCTTGTCATCACGATGGTTTACGATGTACCAATATCAACAAGGAGGCAAATAGACATAGACACGGAAATCTTGATTTACACCGTTTGACTACGCTCACGATTACATAGGGGGCGCGCGCGTCTTATCACAATAATTTTTATGTATGCGCAACATTATCCCGTAGGCGTAGCAACTGCGTAATCTCATCGCCCACGATAATTACTTCGTCCTATTCAACTATCTGTCTCTCTCTTTCTCTCTCTCTCTCTCTCTCTCTCTCTCTCTCTCTCTCCCTCTTTATTTCTCCCGTAGCTACACTATCGGCTGTACACGCTCTTATATATAGGCGCGCGCGCACTCATTCACATGCACCAAGGAATCATTGTGACTTTTTCTCGTATCTGGGAAAGGACGAAGTCGATCGATTGCTTGGCCAACTGCGTAGGACAAAGTGCGTCCCCTCGAATCCTTGCCGTTCTTGACAACGTCGCACTCTCCGTTTTTAATGCTAAGGTTTAAGTGGGTTTCAAGTTTTTCCGCCTATATTACGGCTTTGTCACATCTTAGACGATCGAGAGCAATGGCTCTATCATCTATTTCCTTCATCAATTATTTATAAATATCGCTTGCACACGGATTCATAATGGCTAAATTTTAATCGATACACTAATTTCATTCTTATATAATTATTGTCTTATTTGTTGAAACGAATGGAAAGTAAAAACTAATTCTTTTGATGAGAAACACGAGATATGTTTCTCAATATAGATAATTGAATACTTGAATGTATACAATAAGCAATAATAGTAAAATGTTTGAGAAACGATTTTTTTGCGTTTAATTACGAAACTTCATTTTTATAGCATAAAAATATCGCCTCTTCTAGTTAATACTTACAATTTGAAAGTTTGACAATTATATGAGCAACTTAAAAAATGTAAAAAATCAATTGAAAGTATTATACAATGTTTCGACAAGCATAAAACAAAACTCATATAAAATGTAATTGTCAATCGCGAGGCAAAAGAGAACATAATTTGAATATCAATTCGATATTTAATTAAAATCAAATTTACCGGATATCACTTTTACTCAAATGTTTTGAGATCTACAAAATATCATTTGCTCAACTGGTTCTCACGCGCGTGCACACACACGTATTAAATGAGATAGCAGTATAAAAAAAATTAATATATATACGTAATAGTCTGTTATGCAGTCGAAGAGTTTTTTAAGGAACCTGAATCATTGTATTGACATATGTACGTTGCAAGCAATCTATTTTACGTATATCGTATTCTATTAGTATCGGGCTAATTATAAGTTTCTATAATAAATATTCTAACAAATATGCATGCATTTCGAATGAAAAATAAGTTATGGTACAGTCAATGCTGATGATAATCATTACTATCAATAATGAAAGACAATTATCAAATGTCGATACTGTGACTATCATCGATACATGGCTATTTGAATTTTTTCTCTAACTGTGAAGAACTGTAATTTAGTTCCGAATTAGTGCACAAGTTTAAAAAATATTTAAAATTTATTGTAATTTAATAATAAATACTTTCACGATACTATAGATGCTTTGCGATATGATGAAAATGATTAAAGAATATAACAAAGAACACTAAGCAAAATAAAAATAATCGTATCATTTTATTGCATTGATTTGGCTCACAGAAGCGAGCAATTACAACTATTGTAGATGATTATTGCATTACTATTTCTTCTATAATAACAATTTATTTTAAAATTATTATTATATTTAATTAATAAATTACTTTCATATTATTTTGTATCAACTTTTAACATATTTATTGAAAGAAAGTTAATTTAACTAAATTATTCAAAAAAAAAGAAAACTTAATAATCTGTATATTATATGAATTACAATAAACTACATTAAAGTATATCGATTTTATAAATTTTTGACATGTTCTCGCAATATTGAATTCATATTCAAATTATTCACACTATCATATATACTTGGATATATTCAACAATCCTAATAATAAATACACGCGCTTGTGTCGATTAAATAAATGAAACATTATAGAGCAATATGCGAAAATAAAAACATAACGTGAATTATTTTTACTCCTTCGAATGATTAATGTAAGAGAATTTGAAACGAATTACTTTAATTCAATCATTTTATCAAGTAGCTCGGTTTTATTCCTTTCTGTCAACGAAAGTACAAAAAAAAAGAAAGAAAAGAAGACGTTACAAGATAATTCTAACATTAATACCGTAAATTCTTATGCGAGCGTTTGCGAGTGTTAAAATAATCCAATGAAATATAAAATTCGTATTTTTGATAGTAATAATTTTCTTCCAACAATGTTTCTTTATATAAATGGTATTTTTATACCATAATATAAAACTGACACATGTCCAATGGATTGCAATTTCTCGCTAAATATCGGCTGATTTAGATACTTTTTTGCACGCAATGGGCAATTCAATTATCTTGCTTCTGTAAGTATTTAAGCAGCTTATTTTTGTGCGTATTTATGCAATACTCGTGTGCAGTTATGCGCGGACCAAGTGGAACGACATTTAACTCCCGGCTGTATTATTATAAATACCCAAGGAATTTCTCATACTTCGATCGGAAATGCCATGAAGGAAACGAATTCAAAAGACAGAAGACGGTTAACGATTCGCAAGCTCAGCGTTTACTCGAACACAGGGCTTTCAACGTCGCCGACCAACATGTCGTCGTATCACATTAAAAATAAAAATAGGGATGCGAATAAACGCTGCGGATGACCTGCGCCAATTGGTTCCGCGTCTCTTTGCCGGCTGAAGGGATCGCATTAAGGGGTAAAAGTATTTCGGGGCCTTCCGGACTCCCGGAAATTCACGATTCCCTCATCCCCACCTACGACAATCTGCTACCTCCGGACTTGTAATCGGAAAATGACTTGCGAAGGTTCGACTCGGAAATCAATGACGCTCCGATTTTCTACTTTTTTTACGCACGTGTAGTAAAACGTCGAATGACGCGTCACTTTTACATTTTTTCACTCGACGTTCGTGCTCCTTTGTTTCTACTCATGGTTTAATGGTCTCTCCAGATCGTGTCGATATCCGGCGAATTAGTAGTAGTACTGATGGTAGTATAAAGCTTACAGGACTGGATAAGATGCTCGTGCATTGCAAGGGGCAGTGGGCGATCGTTATTTTTGCTAAACATTTCATATCACTTGAAATATGTGGCCCGAATGTGCGGATAATAAGTTAAACAAACATACAAAATCACGTGCATCGTCATTCTTTCGCGAGAGATATTGATTCTGCGAATGAATAACGCATGCTTCCTTCCATGATTTATCTTCGGCAAAAAGGTCATTTGGAGTAGGTTCAATGGACTTTAAGTGTATTCGATATGGTAAGCGTAGCAAAATGGAAATAAGCCATAGAATGAAAATATCAGTAAGAAAAGGGGATGGAATTATTGTTTAACGAATGACAAACATAATACGAAATTTTATTTTACTTGAATAATTCCGATGTGCTAAATTACAAACTTATTTATAATTAATCCGAATGAAGTATGACTTCTGTAATTAGGGAGATTTATAATGTTATTTAACTTAATACAATTGAAATTCTTAAATCTTCCAATGGTTATTGCAAAATCCTTCCAAGCTTTCGCACATTAAATGAAATTAAACAACAATAAAAATCTTTATATTAGAACACGAAGAATTATTAATAGAAATGATAATTGCTCGATAGAATTTGTAGCTCGTTTATCCATCACACATAAATGTAACAACTGTAACTCTACATAAATTGTTCAAACTATAAAATTGAATTTATTCAATAATCAGATTTGTTAAATTGCGCGATAAATGAGACAGTATACGTAATATTGCTTTAAAAAATTGTAAAAAAATTTGTAAAAAAAAGAAGAAAAATTGCTCCTAATGACCATTATGCCAAAAAAAGTACCGGGTTTTCATTCAAAATTGTTAAAATACATTAGTAAGATGATAAATAACTCGATTATTTAAACAGTACATCTATGATAAACAGCAATGATGTATTGCACACTCGATATTTCATCAGATTTCTCGCTTTTTATCAATTATAGCGCAAATTTCTTAACATTAACTTTTAAGATGTAAAAATTATGCAAATATGCCATAACCGTCGAAAACTAAGCCTTAATCCCTGTGCATTATAACCGTTAGAATTATAATATATATTATTATATATATGTATTATATAATAATAATATATTATTATCCCAATCATTGTGCTCATAAAGTCAATTTAGACGACACTACGACGTTGATAAATATCCAAAGTACTACGTGGACAAATATTATACTATGTCTGTTTCAACAGAACGTCCTATACTTAAATTTTTATTTCAACTGACGCTATGTGGGAGTCATCAGGACTGTGATAATACAAGGTAGTCGGGAACAATAGATCGAAAAAAGAACCAAGGAGCTAGAGGTTGAATCAACTCACTCTGAATGAAGTATGACGCTCAAATGGATCCCTGTTTGTTCTGGAAGCTCTCGGTGTGTCGAAGAAGGAACTATCCTCGCCGAACTGTTGCTTCAATTCCTGGAGCAGCTCGTCGCCGGATTTGCCACGAAAGCGCTCACCGAAACGCGGCTTCTCTCGGAAATAATACGACATCTTTTTTGGAGAGGAAAGGAAGAGCCTGCTGGCCTAGTCACCCCTCACGGCACCAACGCACGATCTTTCGTTGATACACGGAGAGCTAGAGAGTCGAGTCGAGAGACGCGGCTTACGTGCTCGAGAGGACTCGGTTACCGCCAAGTTTCACTCGGTCTCCGTCCGAGCCACAAGCCCCCCTTAACCTCGTTTACCTATCTTTCGTGTACCGTTACGCAAAAAGAAAGATCTCGCTTCTCGGCCTCGAGCTAACAAAAGATACGTAACGTACAGGAAAGTTAGGTGAATACGGAGAAATTTGCTTGAAATGCAGAGTACGGCGAAGTTTTCGTCGATAGACTTTAATCCTATTTCCTTGTTTTGTATGTGTGCTAATGCAGTATGATTACACTTTCGAGTGCTTTTCTTTCGTGCACTGTATTTATGTATTTAGATGAATTCTTATAGTGCGGCGATATAGGCTTGAAATAATCCCGAGGAACCGCAAAATTACCTACATAATAACGCGCGAAAATACCTTCTATGCGAATCGTTATTACACGAGCAAATTCAATAATACAGTACAGCAATCGTGTACGCGTAATGCGACGATCGCACAGTGTGCGCCTACCTCGCGAATATTACCCGAACGAATGATTGAAACAACAGCAGCAGGAGCAGCGGAGGTGGTGGTGGTGGTGGTGGTGGTGGTGGTGGTGGTGGTGGTGGTGGTGGTGGTGATAACAGCAGTGGTAACGACGAAGACAACGACGACGACGATGAAGACAACGAAGACAACGGCGACGATGACAACGATAACGACGTTAACCGCGTGACGCGCGCCGCTCAACTGCCGCCAGTGAAGCTGGTTACTGGTAAGTGGTAACACCCTCCGCGGCTCTTGCCTCCCGGGGCCAATCGCCGCGCATGCGCCGAGCATATTTATAAATGCCTCCCTCCGTCACCCGCGCCCTTCATACAAATCTAGGGTCCCGATTGTCACGACCCTAACATACTTGCGTAACGTCGCGTACATGGTAGGAACATGTAATAAGTAATAAAATGTTTGTGGGCGAAGAAAATTATTATGGGTAACAATGCTAACAATACAACGAGAGAGAGAGAGAGAGAGAGAGTGTGTGTGTGTGTGTGTGTGTGTGTGTGTGAGTGCGTGTGTGTCTGTGCACGCAAGCGCGAGCACGTGTTGCAGAATTTAGACAGCTTTTGCCGTTTGTTCTCACTTTCTACGAGACTCTAGACTCTCTTTTGCAAGTCAACCAGTAAGTATTTACATAAGATTGCTAGCTACATCTTTTAAAATAGAAGTTGATTAGGATAAAATATGGTTAACTGCTTAAATTTTCCTTTTCACGTGCTTCGTACACCAGTGATGCAATTTTCAGCCACTTACGTAAGATCTTTTTAGCCAAAATCCTGATGATTTTCGAAATCGAGTACTGGTATTCGTATGTCAATTAAACTTGATTATATTGCCGATTTGCTCTCACGTATTTCATTGTTTGTTAAAAAGAGAAAACAGAGTATATTACGCAATAATATCTATTCGGTTATGTTTCCATGTTCACAGATAATTTTGTTTGTGTTGTAAATATTTTTTAAACAATAGCTACGATTAAGCTTAATAAAAAGTAAGCGGAACGAGTGTCAATTAGAAGAGTCTTGCTAGAATAAAGAAATCAGATTTCAAGGATTTTCATTGATAAATATGTCATAATGTAATAAATTGATTTTGTGATTTTAAGGTATTGTTCGGAATTGATTGGAAACATTTGTATTGCATATTATTTTATAAACAAAAGCTATTCCTTTTTGGCACAGTATAATGTTATAGATATAATGTTATGACAATGTTTTAGAGTACTGATCGAGAGTACTGCTTACATTACCGTATAAGTTTTAAAAGGCTTAATTGATTATATTGTGACTATGTAAGACAAAATTAATGGTTCCCTATTAAATCGATGGTGTAGCAACTTTTGGAAGACAGAATTACAGTTTATCAAATATGTATTCAACGCCTTTTAACCATAAATATGGCGTTTACCTTACGCTTTTTAGGAGTATAATTATAATAAATCAAATAATAAATTACATGTTCGATTACTTCACATTACATTTCATTTGTCTTTTCTAATATCTTACGAAATACTTCTCCTATAATTTTTTTGACACTCCATAATATTTCTAATGGACAATTGATATTCATGAAAATTTGCATTGTAACCCATATCTTCTTGCTTCATAAATTTTTCTAATTCAATAAAAAAAAAAAAATAAATAAAAAAAAAACAGACACAATTAGGTTGTTCCTCTTCATTATCCTCATCAATATGGATTCAATAATTTTATATGATTAAAATAGCAATTTAGAATATTTATTATATTGTAAGGTAAAGTTGGAGTCATATCTACTTATTTCTTATTTCAATTACAATTTCTTGTTGAATTCATTTTTAAGACAAAATTTATAAAAATAATAATTAAATAATAATCATTATTGTTATAATTCTTCTTTTTGCTGTTACTAGTAGTAAAATCAAATTACACATTTAAATTAATTTTAGAAATTATAAAAATATATATTAAATTTATATATCTAGTGATAGTTAATTAAAAATTAATGGTTTGCTATAATTACTTGATTTTTTTTTTCATAAAAAAAATGATTATTGCGAATAGTTATAAGCCATTATAGAATTATATTTAATTATTAATTAAATTAATATTATTAAATGTAAATATTTAAATATACACTATTTATTATTCTAAAATTTAAGAAATAAATAATATCCAAATCTTTTTAGATTTAAATACATTTGCGGATGAGATTTTTAACTGAAAATTTAATAATTTGGTTTCAAATTTACATCAATTTTAGTAACTTATGTATTTTTATAAAATTTTAGCTAATTTTACAATTATAAAATTACTCATTAATCTTAACTACTCTACTCAACAACTCTATTTAATGAGAACATAATATTTTATAAATTAAATTCTACAATCTACATTATTAACAACATTTAAATTAATGCATTGAAATTAGTAAGTGCAAATTGTTTCTTATTTAAAAAAAATATAATAATAATAATTAATGAATTAATTAATTAATTGGTGCGAGCTAACATCATCGTAAAACAGGAATACACTTTTATGTAAGTGACAAATTATTGTACAAAAATTATAAACATTAAAATAACAAGTATTAGATAACAAGTATAAGATGGTTAGGAATATAAGTAGTACATACAGGCAAGAGTCTGTACAAAAAAGAATTACTTGGAGTATAAAAAGATTATCAAAATTTATATTGATTTCAGTATATATTCATTTCTATAATAAATATTCCATCATGAATTGAAAATTGTAAATAAGATTATTTGGTAAACAAATAAACAATCTTAGTTTTAGATATATTAATTGAAAATGCTGCGCTTCTTAGCACTTTTTATTCATTGAGCTACTTGTCCACAACATTAAACATCATCAAAATCAGGTGCTTGAGTCATACGCATTTACGTGTGCAACTAAAGCACATTTCATTTATTGTTGGTCATATCGTGCTCGTGTTCTTTTGTTCTTTTGACAGGGGCCGCGGAACTTTGTTCCGTATAAAAAATCTTGGTAATTGTTAGGTTACAAACATGCTGACAGCTATATTTAGCTGCAGGGAAAATTATGTTGTTTCCGTTATTTCGAACCAGGCAGACTAATACGATTACAATCTTTTGAATCTGTCATTCATATAAAAGTCTTTGATATAATCATATAATTTTTTATTTATGTATTTATTATTATTATTATTATTATTATTATTATTATTATTATTATTATTATTATTATTATTATTATTATTATTGTTATTGTTTATT
>NW_011948412.1:21135792-21182476 GCF_000503995.2 Ceratosolen solmsi marchali | reverse complement strand
TTATTATTATTATTATTATTATTATTATTATTATTATTATTATTATTATTATCATTAAAGTAACTGTGATTGCTATTAGCATTACCATTATTATGAATCGTGTAGAATATTAATTCGATAATAATTTTCTTATTTATTTGTAAATATTTTTTCAGATTAACCGTGAGTGAAATTAGTTCTTTTCTCAATTCCCTTTTAAATAGTAAATTAATATAATTGTCAAGAACAAGAGTAGTATGTGGATAAGGAATTATTTAAAAAATCAAATGCAAAAACTGTGGCATAATTTATTCAATTAAACAACGATAAATCTGTAGTTGCTATTTTACTTTCTCAAATGTAATCATGCGTTACGAAAATGCCACTTTATCACTTCATTAATTGCTGTATCACTTGTACATGCTATATAACAAATGTAAAATACATTTAACAACTATGAAAATTATTGAAATATTTACAGAATATGTCCTTACAATAATAACGTAGCTCTCTTACCTGGAATTTCGCTATTGTGAGTGCAAAATCGTACAAACTCAAAGAAAAATAGATTATATGCGGTGATGTGTAATTATGCTGAATCTCTCGAGAGTTGAACGATCGCCTATAGTAATAATGATTAGATATTGGCCAATAGTCTGATAGCCGGTGATAAATGATCGGGTATATCGATAATGAGATCCATTGTATTACACGTTGGGGGATTATACTGGATGTATCTCGTTTTAAACAGAGATTTGCCTAGACCATATAAATCATTGGATGCATCGATTTGTGATGTGTGAAAACTAAAAATATCATTTATCATATGAAAACAATGGGAATTGATGAATAAAAAGTGATAAATGAGATCTTTTTTACATCTAATGATCGCACATAGGCAGAAGGGTCATTAGTGAATTCTATTTTTTTTTTAATGAATTGTTAATTTTCTGTTCTTCTGAAGTACGAATGATTCATCTGAATCTTAATATAACATAAAATTTCAACAACAATAAGACACTGTGATTCGATATACGATCGAATAATGGTTAAACTGAAATACAAAAAAAAAAATAAAGAAAAGTAGTAAATTAAAACAGTGAATCAATACTTCTGATTAAAGAATAATAATTCTTTCATTTCTTTATTTATTTATTTTCTCTAATTTGTTGTCAACTTATTTTACTGAATGTTGTGGTTTATAAATTGTTTTTCAGTAAACAATATTCATGAAAAAACGAAAAATATATTAGTAGTTTAAATATTGCCTTACAGAAGTAAATTTATGAATAAAAAGTAACTATTGCAATAACACACTTTATTAATAAACACAAATAGCAGATATATTATATTCCACTTATAATGTTTCAAATAAATAATTTTCATACGAATATTAATTTATGCAACAAAATATATCTATCACATTTATAATTAACGAAATCTATAATAGAATATAGAAATAATAAATAATATGTTTAATAATTAACATGATATCCTTTTAAATTTTTATATATCACTAGAATTACCATACTTTTTTAATAAAACATACTATTATCGAAATGTTTATCGAATAATAAGTAAACATTGAAGAATATCACAAGCTTATTTTGAGGTTTTTAATTGTAATATTATGAAAATCAAACTCAAAATCATATTTAAATTTCGAAAATTGATTTTTTTTTTAATTTTTAAATATTTGATAATTTTAACAAGAAGAGACTTGTTACAAAAAGCTTTTGTAAAGTCCAATAATAATAAATGTACGAGCACATTTATAAGAATTTTAAGGTATTTGTTACCCATAAAAATACAATGTATATTCTTCTTTCACTTATATAATTAATATATCAAAATTTTAATTACATTGATTGAATTGATTTGGATTTGTTGTCGTTAAGATATGGACAGGCTATTTTAATATATGTAATTTAATTATAGATACGAATGATAATGTATTAGATAATATTTAAATGTGAGAAAGGAAGAAAATGTGAATTGTATTTAACTTTTGTTAATAATTTTTTTTTATATTTGTAACAGATTTCTTATATATTTAGGTATTAAGAATAAAAAGGAATATTACGAATCATAAAAAATTACTAGTCATGATATTACTAGTTTTATAATATTACTAGTCATAAAAATTATTTACTTATTTTAGATTTTTTTAATTACAATGAAAAATACAATATTTTGTTAATCTTACATTCCAGCATGATACATATAGCTAGAAAATATGTTATTTATCAAAATGATTTAATAAAAATATAATTATATATTTAATTTTTATAATCTTATGTCAACGGTGTTTTAATATTTTCGTATAATCTATTATTTTAATGATTGAATAGATCACGGAGACTTCTTTGGTATCAAACATTTATTAAATTTTGGATATTTATCTTACCAAATTATAATTTTCGAATAACATTTCATTTATTAGTTTTATCAGTTTAATCTTTTTTAATTACTTAAAAAATGCTTGTAGAATGAATCATCACGCATTGAAATTATAATTCTTGTTCTTAAGTATTTTAATAAACCAAAGCAATTATTTTTATTCTTCTTATCTTATTCAATATGAGCTTAATGTATTTTTGATATTTTTGCTTTATAAGCTAAAATATGATGCAATAGGCTTATAATTATATTACAAATGAAAGTATATCATTAATAATACATATTTTACAGTCTATATAAATTTACACCGATGATTTTAAAAATCAGTTTGACGAAGACAACAAAATGTGTTCTAATTGCAAAAAATGTAATTTAATTAACTTTTTTTTATATATTTATCATACGTTTCATAATATTTTATTGTACAACGATAGGAAATACAAATATATGAAATATTTTCAATATATATATAATACATAATAAAGAATGATTCTAATGTATCCTAAAGAAATTATATACAAATGTGTATTTTTGTACTTGTTCAACGTGAAATAAAATTACTCATCGTCACTGTTTTACTCTGTGTATTGTAAAATAAATAAACGCTGATATTTATAATAATATAATAATCATCTACGTACAAGAGAGAAACATTTTATTATATATAAGTTTTCATTAATCTAGGAAAATTCTGCAACTTTTCAATAGATAATTATCAAAAGCGTTCTCACGTAATGCAGAGTTTCACTACATCACTCCGTTTTGACTGTGTTAATATTATTGTCTTTATAAGAATAAAAATTATTAATTAACAAAAAATATTTAATATATGAATAAAATAATTAAAACAAATACTCTATTTTTAATTTTTTTTTAATTATCGTATTAGTTAAAGTTAAAGATTTTTCAGTCAAATATATGGATTAATGAAATGTATGGATCTTAATGAAGACTTAATATTACAAAAGCAACAAATTCATTTATTATAATCAAAAATAAATTGAGCGCATTTTAACTACTCAAAGTAATATAATCAGTTATATTAAATTAATTAATTATAATTATCTAAAATAAATGAAAATCCATAATATATTATATATATATCAACACTGGTTGGCGTACAGCCATAATGCTATATGTATACACAGTATTTAAAAAATTTTTTAAAATATCACCCAATATATTTCATGTTTTCAAATTTTTCAACTAATATTAGTAAATATTAGTAAAAATTATCAGCGCGTTTAAACCATCTATTTCTTTGTATATTTACTCAGAACAATCTTAATTTGTATTGGAGCATTATTCATATACTAAATATTTGTATTACCTTCATTTGATTTTGTTTTTTTATTCGAATTGTTTTCAATTATACTTCAATGTTACATAAATTGTCTAAATTTATTATCACATCTTCTTACCGTGTTGTCTCAAAGTTATTTTTAGTAAATAATGTTTCTCATTTATACCATTAATATTATAATTAAATCCATTGAAGTTCTCGATTCTTTAATTATTTAATATTAAGTCATTCTTAATAGGCATTTTTTTGAATATTCTTTTATAAAATATATTTTCGTTTATTTATTTTTTATTAAAATTGAATAATTGACTTATTATATAACTTTTATGAAGATAGGGAAAATGTATGTCGAGTTTTGCTTACTTAAATTTTAATGAAGAAAACAATGAATTTTTTAGTAACTGAATCATTTAATAAAAATAACGTATAAAGTAAATTATCAGACGTATAATAATTTTTATTCCTATTGTTTTAAAAATATAATGTCGACAATCCTGTCGTCTTATTATTATACAAATAGCAATATTAAACTATATAATGTAAAGTATCTTTAAATAATTGTTTACTCGAAAAGTGTCTGCGCCTTTGTCGACGAACACCTATCTCTCATTGATTTTTTAATCGATAAATGCATTCAATCACAATTAGATTATCCAGGCATATATACTACAAAGTATATCGAATCTCGCGTCACTAATTTATTGACTTAAAACATTAACAACGGTCAATAACGTTTGCCGACGTCTTTATCGGCTGTGCAGCAAATTATTAAATGGATTTTAAATCAATTATTCAAAAAAAGAAGAGCTTACAAAACACAAAACCAAGGAACGAAATTAGGCAAAATATTATCGGACAACCTAACCTGATAAACTGACCGGTTGATCTTGCGCCCTGGCGGATTATTTAAATACGTCACGAAGACATAACCTTGTTTTTGTATTTACAGCCAAGAAAGTGATACATCTAGCGTTGGTATATAAATTAAGTTTATTTTTTACCTTTTTTTTTCAAATATTTGTGTTTTAATGATTTCGAGAAAACGCGATGCTCACCGACAACCAGAGCAACACCGACCGAATACTCAACTTAAAGACGGTGAGCTAAAAGATGCAAAAAATTGAGAGTAAAAATATAGTATTCATGTACTGTATTTCTTATACCTGCAGTAATCATCGATTTTGCAATTTCGGTCACTGCTACCGTTATAACTTGTATAAGAAATTAATTAATCAATATTGTCGTTATTTTGAATGAACATAGCCAATCATAAATAAGTGTAACGAATTTTATATTCAGTTTAATCAAATATTATAAACATTTTATAAATCAAATGCTTTAAAGTTATAGAATCGTTTATTTCAATTTAAGTTTAACAAATTTGCTAACAGGAACATATTTAAACATATTGAAACTCGATTACACAGATTGAGATTTGTTATTATTTTTAATGGTAAAAAATTCTATGATCTTTAGGAGAATACGTCCAATGCAAATCCAGTAAAGAAGCTAAAGATCCAAGAGACAAGATATCAATGCATAGTCTGCCAGACTAATAAAATCTCTTTGAGTGAACTTCATTGGCATCAAACCTATCAACACTCAACGGAAGAACTTTCGTTATCGGTGATAGGCTGGAAAGGTCTGGTAAAAATTGTTGGGCCACCTACACCCCAAGAGAAAGAGAACTCTCAAGAACGGTCTATTTGGAGTAGTTTTTCGAAAAAACCGTCGCAATTTTATTATTTATCCAGCAGTATTTTGCGCGTTAAAGAAAATCAAAAAGGAAATTCTGAAGCGCCTATCGACTGTAGTTTACCTGTTCTAAAAGTGGAGAAGGATATTGAAAGTTTAAATCAAGCGAAAGAAAAGATACCAATAGTTTCTATAGTGAAACAGGATTCAAGTGTAAACAAAAAGTTACAGAAGGAGTTAAATACTATAAAGGAAATTAGTATGGAAGACTTTGTCAAATGTACAAATGAATTATGTAGCGAGCTTGCAGAATATAAAAGAATACGTGTCTCAAAGAAATCTGGAAGAAAGAAACATGTATTATGAAATATTAGATTATCGTTTATACATATTTTGTTTTAAAGAAGCCATCAGTAACAAATATTTTTACAATAAATTTTAAACTTCTCATTAATTTACGTAAATGTTTTTAAAAGAAAAGTCCATATGATTACCACGAATTAATTATAACATTGATTGTAACATTTATTTACATTCTATTACTGAGGTTTTCTTTTAAAAATATTGTATTCTATTTTGTATAATAATTATAGTTTATTTTTTTATAATTTTATGTATCTCAAATTATATATTGATGACAAATTGTTTGATATAAATTTTAACAATGTTAAATATGTAAGGTATTATATAACAATAAGAAGTAAATTTTTTTTATAAACATAGTTTTATATTAATTTCTATTACAAAAATTTTAACCTAAATAACAAAAGTCCATATTTTGTACCACGGTAAGAATGGTTAGTCACATTTTCTTTCATATTTATTTTAAAACTAATTTAAGAACTTTTAGTTCTAACAATTTCTAAACTTGAAAAGCTAATATTTATTCCAATTAGTCTTTAACATATATTATATTTTATCTTTATAATTTATTGTAATTATATGATTCTAATCAGTTATGAAATTGTACTACAATATACTATCGCTAAGTCTTTATAAAATATAAAAGAAAATAATGAATATTTATTATATAAACTCAGCATTTAGCAATGTAGTAATAAGTACAAAATTATATAAAATCTAATAATAAAATATAAGCTAATGTATAGTAACATACAAATATTTATTTATTTACAATCTAAATAAATAAATACTAAAAAGTTGATCATAATGTAAGTTTTAGATTTAAGCTTGATTTGTTATATTTACTTTATAGCGTTAAACTAATTTGTATATAAATTTGAAAGAGTATTAAAAAGAAAAGTTTAATTTATACACAATGTAAAAGTATAATTTATGGAAAAATTAATATTAATTATTGAACGGACTGATATTGTCGCAAAAATAAATTTTTATTTATGCTTGTAAGCAAGGGTTAAAATAAAAATTAAATATATTATTCTAAATTACATAAGAAATTGGACAATACTAATTATTCTTATTTACATTTATAAATCGTATATATATATATGTATATATATATATTACTTATGTAAATATATTACATTTATACAAATAATAAATAAAAAATTTAAATATATTTCACGTATAACAATTTAAAATTAAATAAATTATACAATTTGTTCTTACATATGCAAACACATTAAAAAATAATTTCAATTTTTTCACAAAATTCAGTTTTTAAAGAAATTTACGTATGTATTATCAAAATATTTATAAAGTAAAATTCTATGTTTGTTCCATATTTTATGAATGTTTTTATGATAATTTTAAAATTTAATGAATTTTTTTGTGATATAAATAAAGATATTTTGAAAATTTACTACTTTAAGAATTATTATCCTAGTGCGAAAGAAAAACAGTCATTTCACGGTAATGAATTTTTGTTGCTGATTCTTACGATAATTAGGGTATAGCTACTACATTTAGAAAGATATATTAATTCCATTGGTGAATGATCAAAACACAAACTTTAAAAATAATAAGAGATAATAAATACTCTATGAAATACTTTATTAATTATGCCAAAAAGTACCCTACTTCTTTTTCGTATTTTTTACAAAATTCATAACAAATTTAACATTTCTTTTTGTTTCAAATCAACGGCTTGCTAATAAACGGACAAATTATCTCAGTTCACATGGCAATTCATCTCGAATCTGTTTATCACATTACTAACACGAAGAATCATCACTACTCATTATGTATTTTACATTATTATTTATACTATTGTTTATATCATACACGCTGAATATGGTTCACATTTCGTGTTTATATGGAGCTAAACTACATATTTAATATTTCAATCCCAATAGACCCACAAATAACAACAAAAGCCACAATTATTTTCTGTTCATAATTAAATTATAAAAAGTTTTATTTATTTAATGAAATCAAAAGCTTACACTTATAATTCTATTATAAAATATATACGACGACGCCCAAGATAGTTCAATAAAAAAGATATAACTTTTATTATTCTTACAGACAACACAGAATCGCAGACTGAACAAGTAAAGATAATTTTTATGGATATCCGTATATTGCACATTTTTAATTTTCTGTTCCAAGATTCAATCCCATTTTGTATCTTCGTGATATCATTCAATTTGCTTTATATATTTATTTAACGATTTCTTTACCGATAAATAGACGACGACCTGTCCGATCTGGCAAATCAATGAAAATCAAGGTAATTGAAATCTAACGAGAACATTAGACTTTTAATAACAATCCATAATATTGACGTCCTTTCTATCGTTAACGATAAGGATATCATCGAGGACGGAATCGAAGCTGCTTGTGTAATTCTGCAGCCACTCGCTGCGCTCTTTAATGTAGCTCTCGAAATCAAAATTGAAGATCGTCTTGAGAAAGTCGGCTCTCTTCACCGTCTCGATGTACTCGAATGTTTGGTGGCTCGTGTAATCGCCATAATTATCGTCCATTTTCATGGAGTTTCGGTAAATCGAGGCAAGAAGATTCGCATCGCTCGCGTCCACGATCTCCTCGATTACATTGAAGGCGGCACTCGATCGCGAAGCATCACGGCCATTTCCGGAGTCCGTATCTATTTCCTTCTCGCATTGCATATCGTTGATGGTACAGTTTTGCGACAAGTCTACCTCCACAGTTGTCTCGTGAATTTTGTACTTGACGAGGAGTCGACGTAACTCGGAAATTATGTTGGCCGATGTTTTCGACACTTCCAAATCGCTTTCGTCGTTCAGGGCCACTAGTAACACCTGCATCGTAATAAAAAGTGGTAATTACGTTTTTACATAACAGAAAAGAGAAGTGGCTTTTGCATTAATGATAAGATCTTTTAAGATGGTAAAAGCAGCGAAAAAATTTACCCCAAGACAGCGTTGTCTGGCCAATTCATCAAGAGTCTTATTGAGTCTGTGCTTAATTTCAGTCTCGTCAAGTGACATAATTTTCCTATGCTCTTTGGAGAAAGTGACGGTTGGAAAATGACCATCGAGCATGCCTTGATCAGTCAAATGAGATTTTATGAAGTGCCTCCAAAATTCCAATGCATTGATCTTCACTTCCCAGTGTAAATCTAAAACGGCAGCGACGGTCATTGCTTGACTCATTGAATTTACCATTTGTCTCCTGTACGAAATGAAAAAATTAATATACACCACAGAACTTTTTATTACTGCTTTTGTTTTTTATCAAATATATGCTTTTCATTTTCCACTCACTGCCACTTTCTGTAAACGTACAGCTCCTTTATTAAAATCACAGCTTCTCTTCTAACGATAGCCTCATTCTCCGTGTAAACTAACTTCATGGCTAAATCCTAAAATAAATTTTCAATTCGTAAATTTCATCGCACGTCTATTCGGTTAGAAAAATAGTTGTTTAAGTGTTTTTAAATTGTACCAATAAATTTAATTGACTCAGCAGCTTATCCCAAAGTGAATTAATTCGCACAGCCGTAGAAATAAAAGTCAACGCGGAAGCTCGTACGTAACTTTCACTGTCGTTCTTTGCAATATCAACTGCCACTTGTAGAAAATGATTTTCGAGCAAGAAATTTTGGTACGGAGGATATTCTAAAGAACGATTAAGGCCATTATCAGATGATGAAGAGACGATTATAAATAATCTTAAGTTTAAGTTCAACTATTTGATTTTTAGCGCCACAATTGATAAATATAATAAAGTATGTAAAGCGTGAGTACTCACTATTTTCCGAGAGGCAAGCGATGGTTTTAAGGATTTCAAGTACGCTATCCTGTACCTCCCAGTTTGCATCATGAATTCGTTTGAATAAAGTAGGCCCGATTTCCCTCGTGTGATCATCAAAATCGACTAGTAATGCCAAATTCGGCGGCATAAAATTTTCAATTGACAGCTTACATGTTTTCAGTGCCAGCGTGCATATCTGCAATTTTTATGTATTCAATATGGAAACAATCAAGATGTACGAAATCGCCTTAAGATCCCGTTAATATAGATACGTCATTAAAATAGAATTCAAATAATAGTTTGAGTACTTCGATAATTAGTATTGGTAATTATTTAGAGGCCCCTTTTCATGAAACCTATGGTGCTCCGATATTCGCTAAAAATTTATCATTCGTTAAAAAAACACGGTGTGAACTTTTTCACATAAATTCAAGAATTTATAGTTAAGCTTAATTCGATTATTACTTAAGGACTATAAAGTATGAAAGTATTATTTGAAATACTCCAATACTAGGTTTAAATTAAATACAAATGATCAAAGATTCCTCCATTAAATTGATCAAAATTAATTAGACGACAGATATCAAAGTAACTGTCAAAAATATCGATAAATACAATTTTGAAATTTGTCGCAGTAGAGTAATAATTTTTACAAATTTTTACTACAAATTACATTGAAATAAAATTGTCCAAAGACGTGAGCCTCAACATCGTCCCCAATATCATTATCAATGGCTTGATTAATTAATATGGGCAAATGAAAGAATTCGATAGACCTTGGAATCCACGCCTGGGTGATTAAGTATATCTTGGGCGATGGAAAGCACGCATATGGTCTCGACGCACTCCTGCCATTTGAGCTTGAACTTCTCGGTGAGCACGTTAAGACCATTAAGAAGAGCAGCCAAGAGCGTGCGCTTATCGTTAATGGGATCGCCGTCGAGGAAGTGCCGGTAGACTTTTTTTTTCAGCTGATGAACATTTGTGGTGCCACTGCTTGGGTTCAGCGAGTCCGTGGATGGATTGCTGTTGCCCTCGGACTTAGCGATGAAATTTTTGAGCGCGTGGCACAGTGTTTGGAATACTATTACCGCTGATTCCTACGTAAAAAACGTACGAAAGTATACATTGTTTGGCCTTAAATATTGACATAAATTCTACATAATTTTATTAAAAAAAAAAAGAAAGAAAAAACAAAATATCTCACGAATCTAAATCTGCTACAATAAAAAATATACTTACCCTATCCATAATATCGACAATTTCTAATAAGTGATCAACGGTTGATTTACAAATGAATTCCATTGGGAAGTCATTTTTACAAATGACGTCTCTTATAGAGTAGGCGAGCCTCTGAACAGGTGTACAAGTCACAGCAAACAGTTTTTCCATAAACTCTTCAAAGAGATAGTGAACTTTCATATATTTGGGTTTCATTGTCACGCATAAAGGTAGAATCTAGCAAAAAAAAAAAAAATGCAACTATTATTACTAAATGCTTAGTTGATAAATTAAGTCATGCAACAGATAAAAATAGTAAGTAAAGATATTTTAATTTTATTAAAATTTAAGTAATTATTAGTAATATGAATTTAGTTTAATTGATATTAACTAAATTAAATTGAGAAATAAAGCTCTTCACCTGAAATTGATTCGTATTTAATAAATTTAAAAAACAAAAATAAACATTTTAACAATATTTTAATGTAGGAGAAATATACATTTTTAAAATTGAGTAAAGAGAAATTATCTTTGATTTATAAAATGTACGTATATAGATATATATATATAATGTATAGTAAGGATATAAAATATATATTCCTTGTACATTGAAATATATATCTAAATTGTTATTGTGTATTCAAATTTTACTAAAAATAAATAATATTTTTATTAGTATTAGTATTCTGTAAATGATTTGAATAAGAAAAAGGAACACATCCCATTATACCAACCATTAATGCTATAGCTTGATTCTCAACCTTGTAAGGTTTGGGTACTTCCATTTTTTTTAATTTATTCAGCCTTTTCCAATAAATGAGTCCCAACTTTTTTGATATTACAAGATCTAATATATACTTTTTGGACAATAGCATAGTAGAATTGTAGCATAATCCCAGACAGAACTGCTCAAAGACTTTCTCCGATATGAGATGTGACTCTTCAAGCGAGGATCTCAGTTTGGTGAATATGAGCAGCTTGGATAACTTATGTACTGTTTTCATAAATGGAGTGCTGATACTCACTTCGAATACAACATTAACGCGACTTTCTAAAGCAGTAAATTCTTCAAACATAGCAGGTATTGGATTTACAAGATCACAAAAGCTTGCATAGTCCAGTATCGCCAATAATAGATCCAGTGTCGTTAATAAAAGATTATTTTGATCAAAGAGGACGTTCTTGTCTAATTAAAAAAGTATTTAGTTACTTATTTTTACTTATTAATATATATGTGAGTATGAATATTGTTTTCATAATTAAATGTTTAACAATTTGATAATTCAAATATGCATAATTTTTGGACTAATATAATCAATGAAAACGAAAATGTAAAAGTAAATTATAGCATCGATGTATCATTAAACATTTTAATACTAAACTAAATATATACTATAAACTACGTCATATTTCTTTCATAATTAATACTAACCAATAATACATAATTGGCTATTGACTTGAGAATCAAGTGTTGCGTTTATTAGGGGCTCGGTAACTGCAAGAATGATTTCTTCACACAATTTCCGATTATGGCTTTCTTGAACAAGAAATACAGAAAGAAATTTTTTACTCTCTCTCGTCACATACATTGTGTGATTTAACTGTGCAAACCTTAATATTTCCTTCCATGTGCCTGAATGATAAATTTTTTTATTAAAATTTATTCCCATTGTGAAATAATATTGTTTATTTTTAACAATGAAGTTTTTAGAAAATTCAATATAATTATAAATTTAAAGTATATACTTATAAATAAAACACAGATGCAATTTTATTAACTAAATATATTTTTAAATAAATGTAATTGCTCTGCATTGTGTTTAAGGGAATAGTTACCTGTTTCAGCAATCCATTGTCGTCCACTACAATGTTCGAGTAAATTAATGAAAAATGTTGTGAAAGCCATCTTCATGGATGCCGATAAATCTTTCTTTTCTAAATCAAAAATTGAACACGTCTTTTTATGAACATTGTTTTGACATAATTTAATGAAGATTGATTCATTCTCTGACATTAGACCTATTAATTTAATTGTAAAAATCGATACATTTTGACATGGTTTCCAATTTTCGTTCCATGTATTCAATGCAATATATATCCAATTTTGTGTAATTTGTGAAATAACTTGATTTTCTGTTGAAAAAAAAAAACAAATAAATCTTTAAGACTACACGTAGTCTTGTGATTTTAAAATTTAAATAGGAATAATATAAAAAATTGAAAAGAAAAATTATAAATTTAGATAGTTGGTTAAACACAATTTAATACAAGTACCTACATTCAAAATATATACATAATTTTACCTTTTTTAATTTCCTCACCAATATGCATAAGTAATAAATCTAAGTAAGTTGTTCTTACGATATTGTAATCTGGGATTAAAAATAATTCAAGAACTTTTTGTAACTTTAATTCCTCGGGAGACGTCATGTTTAAGCATCTACAAATTCTTGTCAAATGTGTCAAGCTAGATTGATGTAATGCTTAAAAAATATTTTTATAAAACCAAACGATATAAATTAAAATTAACATATTGAAATAATTTGTATTTTCACTGAGTATAAAAATGAAATTATAAACTTTGCCACATGCAATAATTCTTAATTAAGTATAATAAATAAATCAAAGATCTGACTATGTAAAGTTTTCTTTATCACAAATTTATAAATAGTATCAAATAATAATTAATTATATTACGTGTTAACTTACTACAAAATATTAAATCCTAGCTGAATGTATTTAACAAAAATATCATTTTCTTCATCGCTTGTAAATATATCCTATTTTTTTCCAACACAGTAAATAATTTTCTCTAAAAATATTTCAAGACAATTGAAAAGTGATTTTACTGGCAATAACTATAATACAACTACATACTTTTCTCTTGATAAAATCCAGGCAAACATAAAAATTAACGAAAAGTAGGAATGTTTTTATGCTGTATTTTTTTAAAACTGTTCATAATCTATTACGTAGATGAAAAGAATCCTACTTTTTTCTCTCGTACACTTGCTTATTTAAATAATTACCACTAATGACACAGAGATGTCAAGTATAAAAGAAACAGCGAACATTTTTCACTAATATAACAACATTATACAAATACGCGGCTGTTTTAATTTCTCTGGAATTTTTCCAATAATTATTCACCAACTACGCGTGTTTCTTTAAGGTTACACAAGTAACACTTTCGGAGGTTATGCAAGCGTGTATTTGGATTACATTGCTGTGCGTGCAATAGTGTTGAACTCATAATGTTAAACGTTTTAAAAACATTGTCTTCGAGTTTGTACTTTACTAACAGTAAATTATCCGAAATTGTTTATAAAGTAATCATCATTTTGGACATTCTATTTTCAAATATTATCGTAAAATCACATTCCGAATGATTATTTTATATTTTATTAAAACGATAGATTTGATTGTTAACTACAATTATTCATTGGATGCGCGCGCGCGCGTTTCAATGTAAATATCGACAATTAATACCCTTACATTTGAAGTATGAATTTAGAATTGTACAGATCCTATAAACCATACGATAGACATAACTTCATATTACAAATTGTATTATAAAAATCAGAGTGTTACAAATATTTTTAGTAAATTATTTATAACTTGATAGAAATAAAAACATTTTATCTATAAAATATTTACATATTTTAAATTTACGTTTCTTTAGCTTACATTAAAATATTTAGTCTGTTTAAGCGATCGAAGATTTTGTCACTTGAATATGTAAATGCTTATACAAAGCAAGGATCTGTTAAGCTTTGGTTCGTAATAAATTTGAATGAAACTTGAATAGGAGAATTTATTTCGAAATCAGCCGTTGTCAACTTTTTGCCTCGCATTGTTCTTATTGCATTCATTTGTAAGGTTCAACATATAATTAATATACTAATTAAATATATATTATAATTATAAGAAATTCACTAAATGATTTTTAAAAGAAATAGTGAATAACGTTGTGTTTATTAAATTTTTTAATTTTAATTAAAGATTAACATGTAATAATGAAAAATAGATTTCAACATTTTACAGCAGTTTCCATATATATATATATATATATATATATATATATATATATATATATGTGTGTGTATTTGACTTCGTATTATAAAAAGTAAAATTAATGCAAAAAAGAAAACAAATAAAGACGCATAACAATGATTCTGAAATAATTTTCGACAAATTTATATGTAAGCAGTAAATAGATTTTATATTTTTTTTAGTACTTTAATCGACGATTATTGTCCAAATTGTCATTTGATTTTTCTTTCTTTTTTTTGTTATTAATATTTGTCGAAATTAATAATATTATATTTTTACTAAAATTAATAAAATACTATTTACTTGTTTAGCGTAATAGAAGAATTTGGCGCTTTATTTGTTTTCAATTAAAATAGTCTGAAAATTTACTCATTTAATTTATAATTTGAAATTCTACTGTGGTCTGTAAACTTGGTAACGTAGCGTGATGATGAAAATAAATCAAGTTAAGAAATTTGCAAACCGAAACACCAATTCATAAAATATTTATTAAAAGAATGAAGAGTTTTTGTTCAATAATTAATTTTTAAATTTTCTCATTGCAATCATTGTTAAAGAAAATAAAAAATAGTATAATTTTTCTAGTATATATTTCCAAATAGTATAATTATAGTCATATTTGTATAACATAGTGACATTATCCATAAAAGATGGCATGTCTATTATTGATATAATACATGCAAAAATATATTCAAAACTTAATAATTTTGAATTCGGAATTTGATTGAAATAGTAAGTGACTTCAACAATTATATTTGTTATCTAAAGTGCTCGATAAAACACTAATTAAACTTTTTCATACGTAAAAAAATTACTTTTCAATGAGTTTGAACAACTGTTGGGTCATGACGTATTTTCATCATTTAATAACGATATTACACAATTTTTAAAATCAATTAAGCCAAAATAATGACTTTAAAATAAATCCAAACTTTCATCAATAGAACACGTTCGACTACGACTAAGCTCTTGAAAAAAGGAAGTATTTTAATTAATTACGATGAGAATTAGCCAATTTCCATTCCATGCGAATAAAGTGAACAATTGTGGTGCTGCTGTGCTTCTTGAAAGCATAATTATACCAGTGCTCGTTAAGACGCTCTTAGCATCGAAAATATCGAAGCACAATAATCTCCATAGATAAAAATATCCAGAAACAATGGCAGTCTAATAATACTTATAATTAGTGGTGAAAGGTAGCGCGTTCGAATGCCCAAGGGTATCCATATGTCTCTACATTGTTGCAACAGTAAGAATGCATTGTACTTTGGTGAAAGTCATCATCAAGGTGAGAACGATGCACTTGAGGGAGGCACTATGTGATATCATCGGAAGCACCTGAATAGTCTTTCTTGGCTCTTTCTCTTACAGGGAGATTCGCCAGTTCTTTAGGGGCTCGGGCTTTTCTTCGTGGCGCTTCGTTGACGAATAAGTATATATCTAACATTGTAAAACAAGGACATAATCAAATCCGCTGATAATTCTATTATCTATGGGCGGATCTCTGATTCGCTCAATCAGCGCAAATGCAACACTAGGAATATTATCACGATAGAGTGCACTGCATGATTAGATAAATAAGATGCTCGGTTTTAGGAATCGCAAAGGTTTGCGGTGTTTAGGAACTTTTGATACTTACTAAAGGCAATTTTAATTATTAAAATATGATATTATGATGTACTAATTCCATGAATCGTACACTCGGCTGGACGTTTTCCTGTGTTAAAAAAAGTTGAGATACATCGAGTTACGAAATCGTTAAATCATTTGTTTTTTGTCGAACCGATTATTTACTCAAAATTTGCCTACATTTAATTATAAAAACATTAGTGGCAAGTAAAAAAAATTTTAGTTAGCAATTGACGAATATCAAACATATGAATTATAAAGAATAGCTTTTGCAAGGAGTGAAAAAATCGATCTTTCAATTTTCCTATAATATAGTTAATGTTTACTATTGTTTCTTAAATTAGTCTTACTCAATCTTGCATGATTAAAGAGTTTGAGTGAATATAAACAACAAGAAATTTCATGTTTAATAGATAGCAAATTAAAGTTAAAACATTAACTCGTAAGCAAACAATCTTTACGCGTTTAAAATATAATATGTAAACGTGGTTAAACTTTTCCAACCAAATATTGAACAACAAATATTCTCTGTGTCAATAAACCTTATTGTTTCCAGCTACTCGGCTCATTTAAAAAGCACTTAACATACAAACATCCATATCGGCGAATATCAAAAGTTAAACGAAAGGTCGTTGGCACTACCGAATACCGATGCTTGACCATCTCTTAATGAACCAACGACATTTAAGTCCCCCAATCCACTTTCGCCGGAAGTTTACTGGTAAAGGGCGATCAGTGGCTTTGGACATACGAGGATGTGAAAACTTGAGCCGAACTCTTGACGGTCTTAGACCAAGTCCGGGAGTGTCTCTTGTTTCCATCAACGAAAACTTCGAATACCAGTAGTGGTACTTGCATTAGCTAGGGTCGGTCTCTGTTCTATGGATAAGAAGAATTGATTATTTTTTTATTTGACTAGGTGCATAAGTCAATATACAGGGTGGATATAATTTACGATGTCTTTTATTAGTGTCCGAAGAGTTAAACTGCTGCAGATAACCGAAATTTTTGCAGTTTATCAATTACCGATTTTTAAATCTCATGTAGAGATCGAGAAGAATTATTGGTAGTACTTTAAACATAGTTTAGCATCGATAAAGTAATATGAGAAGTAATATTCATATAGTGATTGAATTTTAATTAACGATGGATTATTGTTAAATTTGAATAAAAGATTCTGCAACATTGTATTTATTAATTTGTTGTTAATTGGTTATGTAAAAAATTAGAAGTGGTTATATCGATAAGGTAAAAATGAAACTAAATTTATAATAAAAATGTATCGGCTAATTTAAATTACTGTTATATTATGTAATATCGTTTAAATACACAATTATCCAGAATATTTTATAAATTATTCTCTTTAGTTCTCTCTCTATGTTTTTCTTTCCTTTTTTAGTTTTTTGATGTTTGTGTTTAGTAGAAAATCATTAGAGGCGAATTGTAAAATATGTAGAAATAATTCGTTGGAAGTTAAAATACGAATAAACTCAATGATTTTAACTCGTTGAAGTAAAGAAAAGTAAAATACACTTTGAGTGTCAGGTCTTATTAATGAGACGTTTTGTCGTCGAAGGTACAAGTACTCAACACCGACTAACCATTTTTCCTTCATTTACAGAAAATATTTTAACTCTAACGCGTACACCACACTAGGCTGAGAGAACAGAAATTACAATTTTTCTCTTGTATTTTTCCGCGCCGGTGACTTCCTGTGATCTGTCCTTTCTTGGAAACGTCGTAAAAGTCATTTTTAAGGAAGTTAGTCTATCCGTGCTGGATTATCGAACCGCGAAAGCAAACTTTTTACGAAACATCCTTTTGCCTTTCGATCTTCGGCGTTATTTTCTTCACACCTTACTGAAAATGCAGTATTATAAAATGCCTTTATATTTTATAATATATGATGTAATTAGCAAATATTTATAATTAAATTACGAGTGCAGTTGGTCCCTACTTAGCCCGAGTACTATTCAATAAATTCGATTTAAACGTTCGTATTTATTAAGTAAGTCTTACCATAGTTTATTTATTTAGATTTTGTCTGTAATTATGTAAACATTAATTGCAATAATTAATTTTTCGTGTAAAGTATTTTTTTTTTAATTTAGCCCTTTGTTCGATTATCATTAGATATATCAGAACTATGAGTGTAATAGTAATTTTATATTATAAAACAGTTTTATTATGAATCGCGTACCGGGCAGGAATTTATTTTAACTACTGTATTGTTTATTTAATATGAATAACGAATGAGTTAATGATTAAAAATTGTACTACATATATTTATGATGTTTGTTAAAATTTACAATTTTTGGCAAAATTGTGGCCTACAATATCAGTGGCTCAAAATCTGAGGTTTTATTAACAATTTGAATACATAAGTAAATTAAATTATATTTAATGCAAGCACTTATTATCACAAAATAAGCATTTATATCCTTTTTAAATGAAAAGAGTAATTTCATAAATGAATAAATACATAATATTCATACAGGGAAAAAATGGTTTAATTTTAGTATAACATATATATTGTTTCAATTTTGATAAGAGATTGTTTAAGAGATAAAAGCTTATATTCTGGTATCCGATGAGAGCATTAATTAATACATTGTCTCATAGAAAAGACAGGTGTAGGTAAATACAGAGGCAAAGTCATGAATCCCCGTCTTTTTGAAATCGGAAGTAAGAAGAATAGAAAAGCTAATGTAATTTGTCGTATCCAGATAGAAGTAAGTGAAATTGATTCAATTTATTTTGTTTTATTTGTGTAGTAAATAAATACAAAATATTAAATATTAAATATTATACGCTTACACGCGCGCAAACGCCTAATTTTTTATTTCATTTATTTATGCACGCTTGTGTATGTATATGCATTTGTGAGTATGATTTGTGCGCGCGTGCCTGAATATTTATATAATGAAATATACGACTGCCGTTGTTCCTTCGAGAGTTACATCAGCGATATCGTGCATTACACTGACAATTCATTGATTAATTTACAATCAATTACACCGAGTATTTTGAGTATTTCATCTCGCATGATCTCCGCTATTTTTAAAATGCAACATCACTTACGATACCGTCAATCATCGATCTGTGTCGTGATGAGACCGATTATTCTCACATTGTCGAATGAATGAACAAAGCATCGTCATCCCGTTGGCGCCGCCTCTCTCATCGTCGCGACATGACTTCTGGAGCATCGAGTCTCCCGCGTTTGATGGTTACGTGAAGCGGCGCCAAACCGCCCACATCTGCTTATCAGAGTACGTAGGTACGATCGTTGCCTTCGCTCTCTTTGATGCGAAAGTGTACCGACTCGTCGTTACGACTGAAAAGAGACACGGAGACGAGTGGCATTAACGAGCAACTCAAAAATACATCCAAGAGTGGAATATCCGAAAGCTGCTTCCGGTTTGTCTTTGCTCCGCTCTCAAGGGCTAAAGCCTTTAAGCTTAAGCCTGGGCTTTCCCGAACTACGGCAAACCAACGTTTTTAAATGCTTTTATGCCAAGAGCATAGCACGATGTGTGGGTTTTTCGATATTGTGAATTTTAAATTTTATATTTAAGTGAAAAGCGTGCCCAACAGCCGTGTATTGTCGAAATTTATTTATGCAGATTATATACACAATTTCAGGTCGTTCTTTCAATTTGGATTCGAATTCTTCGGCAATTGTACAAGATGACTTGAATTAGCATAGAAACGAAATTTTCACCAGATAATACCGCCGATTAAAATCTTTTCATTTCGACTCCTGCTGCATGCGCGGCCCAAATTTTCACCGACTACAAAGCATCATGTTGGTTAACCAGCCACGATAAAATCAAATCTGACCTTCGTTCTCGCTCCTCCATCTGATCTCGAGCAGCATCAATGGCAACAGGGTCCTACAATCGGCTGGACGTAAATGAGCGAGAATGAGGAGAGCTCCGGTCCCCGGAAGTCTTTTGAAGAGTCGTGTAGATTTGCATCGGCAGTGACCGTCATAAGTGGCCGACGTAAAGTGGGCTCTTCATTGCGTCTGGCGTGGATCGACATAAAAGGAAAATAAGGAAAGTGGGTATGGGAAAGCCCTTGCAATTAATACGTCGTTCGAATGATTTTCCCGCTTAATGAATTGCGCTGCGCGTGTTTTTTTACCTTACTTTTTTTTTCATCGCTCTAACGACGTCGCCTTGGGACGGGATTTTTCTAAATTAAATATTTCATAAGCAGCTCATAGAACATGTTTCCTCTTTAAGAGCAGCACGTCGTACATGAAAAGCGCAAACCACACAATCGTCGTACGAGGCTGTACAAGCTGAATCTTAATCGCTCTTCGTATCGTGTGGTTTACATTTTTTACGTGCCAACTGGTCTCTACAAGACTACAGATACTAAGCGAACATCGAGTTTTTTCGTTCCCGTGATTAAAATTGCTGTCAATTTATATTCCGATGTTCGTAATAATAAGAATAGCTTCGGTTGCTTGGACGCTGGTTATTTTTGATTGAATTATTATTTTGACGCTTATTGACATTTTAATTGCATCATTGATTTTTTGGAATTGAAAGAAAACAGGTAAGAATGTTGCAATGCTGTATTTGATGTTTAATTTCAGTTTATTAGTAAAATTGGTATTACACCGTTCATGCCAAATAATTTCATAATAAAGTTTTGAGAACGATTTTAGTAGCCTGGGAATCATAATGGATTTATTAGATGATTAATTTTAATTAGAATCGCCGCTTGATGTTAGTTTTTACAAAGTATGAGATCTTTTAAGTATTAACTCAACTTATATTCTATGTGGATAATGACCACTCGATATCAGTTATTTGCGTTATAACGGCCTGGCAAACTTGGAAAGATTCATAACATTGAAAATATTCAAAATAGTTTATGGAATTTAAATAGTTTTATGCGTATTATTATTATTATTATTGTGAAGTAAGTATTGCATAATAAACAAAATAAAAAAGAAATAGAGGAGAAAAGGAGTAAAAATGTTAAAAGGCAACTAAAATGAATCACATAAGTTAAATTGAACAACCGCTGCATCATCTCTAATAAAAACAAGAATAAACAAGAACTAACGATACAAGAGATCAGTTAATATCGATTACATTACGTGATACCAATACATAATTTACAATAAGCCGATTGATTAGAAATTGTTTATATATATATAATTGTATAAAACAATGAGAGAAGAAGTGAAAAAAAATATAAATACTTAATTAAAATTATAAAATAGAAAAATAAAATACATATACTATCAATAAGGTAACTGAAAGTAAGTTAAAATTGATGTTCAACAAAAGGTCAATATATTTTTTTTTTTACAAATAAACCTCATTTTCGTTTTTGTTTCTTTTGACATGGTTGTGTGTAAGGAAAACTAAATGTGTAAATTGTAATCATGCGCGAGAAATAGCGCGAGAAATATTTGCGATGACATCTAAGTAAATGAGGAACCGTAGAAGAATATCTCGGAATATCCGTTGGGTCGGAATATAAATCCAAAGAAACAGCTCGACAGAATAAAGTACAAAAGTATAATGCATTTTAAATCTTAGACTACTATTATAATTTGAGGATGTTAGCAAGGATAATTAAAACTTAACAAATTGATATTTATAGCTAGTTAAAAGTCCGGAAATCGATAAAATAACGATTTACTGAAAAAACAATTACTGTCGAGCAGCGATCAAGATAGGTTAAATTATTTTTACTATTATTTTGCTTACTTAAATGGAACGGTTCACTGATATGTTTATGACCGTTATTAACGACCGTTATGACGAAATAACGAAATTAGTTATTAACGACATTATTCTTATTTTTCATCCATTGATCACTTTTATTCGTAAATCATGGAAACTTTGTACGCGATCGTAAATTTAATTCTAGCTCTATTATAAAAAAACTACGAATTTTTTTTGTAAGCACACTCCAAACCATTGTTCTGTGTTGTATGCGCATAAGTAACCATTACCAGGATAATTTGTATAGTACGAGGAGAAATTTTAATAAAAAGTATCTATTTACAAATTTCAATAACATATAAATGTACACATTTAATGGAAAGAAGATACATACGTACATTATTAATTTCATTATCATTTTTTTCATAATTTTCCAGGAAGCGAATATCGAAAGGTAATCGAGCGAGAAAAATTCACACTAAGAATTGATTATACATGACTTTAAATGAATGGTTATTTAAATTGGAAACTATTAGAATAAAGTTATACCGGAAGTTATTGCACTCTTGGAATACAAACTCGGAATAATTAGTAGATATTCGAGCCTCTTTTTTGTTGTTGTTTCTTTTTAAGAATTCATTCGGCATTGGGTAGGCAATTTAGATAGTTTCGAAAAATTACTTGAACTAGATTTTTCGACATATCAATCGAATGACAGTTTTAAGTCAATGCAAGCAATTACTCGAACAATGGATTTGCTCGGTATTTTGAACTGCATCATAGAATAATAACTTTTAGCGAGGCACGTTCCAGGACTGCTGGGATGCTTTATCAGTTATGGTTCTCGCGATCCATTTCTATTTCTTTGAATGCTTCTTACTACATGTGCAATTACAGTAAATATACGTGTAATCTGAAACTCGATCCCTTTATTATTATCACGCTTAGTACGAACAATAACTTATCTTTAAACAACTCGTGCTCGGACGTATTTTCGTTAGTAAGATGCGTAAATACATTGAGAAAAAAAATAGTGCATTCATTATAATAATAGTAGTAGACAGATAATGGACGAGATTAAAATTACACGGCACATATTTTATTGGATTACATGTTGTGTTGAATTTAAATTTAAGCCGCTTTGTACTTTGCGCACTTTATGTTTATCTATTACCACTAAACCACCAACAGTTCTAACAAAATATCGCATTCACACAATATCATAGTGAATTATTTCTTTTATAGTAGTATCGTGTTGCCATTTAAATTATTTTTATAATATTTTATACACGAAAGTTGCTCTTTTAGAGGATCATTGCGATCGAGCAATTGTTGTAATTTTATATCGATACTTAAATTAATTAAACAATCGATCGTTCCAACAAAAAATACATTAACGCGAACATAAGTTTTATGTTATAATCATTAATAATTTATTTGTATTGTATCGAATGAGTAACGGTCTGCTTATCTTGATTTCCGTTTGTAAGTGACAAATCTACCCCGAGTCTTCATTGGAAAGATCCTTTCTTACCTTTCAATTATAACTACTGAAAAGTCAAATTGATCTTATTAATTTTAGTATCAATAATATAATAACATTTCATCAAACGCAACTTGCAAAAAATTTGCAAAAAGTGAAAAAAATTTTAGTTCACTTATCTGAAATTGCAAAGGTCTTGTAAATGTTATATCAGTTTAATAAAAATCTCGTTATATCGGCAACCAAAATATTAAACAACGCCTTGTAACACTTTTGACAACCGGCGTCACTCGCATTTTAATATACCATAATAAACAATCCCAATAACCGACGTAATTTCTATAATTTGTCTTAGAACTTTTCGCATAAGCAATTTCAACGATAAAAACTATAATTTCAAAGGGGATATCATTCCATTGATAATAATAGTCGATTGTAAAGATAACTCCAGCCTTTTTATTGAGTAAAAGCGCAACGACCACTTTTCACAGTCGACGCTCATTTTATCTTTATTAGTTTTTCTTTTTTTTTATATTACAATATGTATAAATCTTTGATCGACAATATCTCGTATTAGAAATTACGTGGAACTATCACAAAAGTACATCATCGCCTCTCCATCCAATTACCCATACGCTTTACCGATACATAAATTCCTAAAGTTTGGTTGAACGTTAACGAAATGTCAATCGCGTCGGTAACGGTATTCTATACCGGTTTTGCTCGGTCCAGTGGGTGCCAAACACTAGTCGAAATTATCATCGACTGAGATTGTGAATAAGCTATTGGGATTCGATCGCTATGGAGGCAGTCGTCCGATACTTTACGAGTGCCGTCACGACTCCGATGTCACCTAGCAATTTTCGACTCACTTTGTCGTATTGAGGCGAGAGGAGAGATTTGGCGATTGAGTTTTAACAATAGCTTTCTCTGGCTTATTGTGGGATAGACAAGTGGTCACAACAAATGGCGGTATCGTCGTTGCTTTGATTATTTGCTTGAGAACTATTGTCGAAAAGTCTGATTGCGTTGCTAAATGAGCGATTGATGTACATTATTAGGTTGTATAAATCGTCCGCCATATAATACATCGTTAAACTATGCCACCGACGTTGATACGGAATCTGTCGTAAAAGTAACGGAACAGATTTTAATTAATAATAATGCATGCAGCGCGCGTAATACCTATTTAATACGCCTACAAGGAACTCCAAAGCTATGTATGATTATTATACTGTATACGACGAGCTTATCTTATAACATCGAGCTGTTGTAAGAAAGTTTACGTGGATATTTCGTTAGTTATTGCTATAAGTACACGCATTAGTACAGGACGGTTAAACTTGGCACCATAATTATCTTACATAGAGAATTGCGCCAATCGATAATATTCTGTAAAAGGACGATGGCGGATAATTAGGAATTTGTGGGTTAAATCGTGATTTGACACCGCACCTTTTGACGAGATAAGCATCTACGCGATATTTCTAACGTTAGAGGAGATGGGTCATAAGCCAAAGCGATGTCATGCGACACTAATTGAACGAAACATTACCGAATCGAAATTAAATGCAAAATGATAATCCATATGCTCAGCTCCACGCACTCTCTATCCTTTAAAATGCAAATGAAAAAGTTCTTTTACTTTTGACTTTTGGTTCAATTAGCATTTATATGTTTCTTGCCTTTTTTTACTTCTTATTTTGGTTAGCAGCTGACATAATTAAGTGTTCAGTGTCGTGCGGTATGCCCAACTTGGCACTCTACGATTCTTTTCATTGAATAATGAAAAGAGAAAACCCAGTTTTAAGGAACCTATTATTCACGAGGTCTCACGAATCATTATTACAATGCCTTCAAATTCAATTGTACGTTATCGTTTTCATAGCATGAGTTCCGTTACGCTTCCGACAGACTCGCGTTTCTTATAAGGAACTCAAGGGAAAAATCAACCAAAACAGTAAGAAAAGAAACAAAAAACAAAAAAAGACGGGAGAGAGGACCGAGGAATAAAAGGCAAAAAATAAATCAAGCGTTAGATAAATGTACATGGATTTTTATTTCTGCGACAATGATTTTTTTCAGTGACGCGAATAATCATTGACATCTCCATATGTAATATAAATTAGCGCCTCTTTTCGTATGTCGATTATACATGTATACAGAAATGTAAAAAAAAGGGTGAGTAGAGTGTGGGGTGGGTTGGGATGGGGTGGGTGGGGCGGGGATAGGGGAGATTGGGGCAGAGAGAATAGAAAAATGCCACCGCTGGCAAAAGATGGAATATTACATTACAGCTTGAGAATTCCGGTTAAATGTTAATAATGCATAATAATTAGCAAATCGATAAAAATAATCGCAATAATTAATAATGATAATAATAATAGCTACGTTGTAAATATTATTATCGAATATACGTTTGTTCTACCCTTCGCCAATGACTCGATACAATATACTTACGTAGCTACAAAAGTCCAATTGGAACATCGTTTTTTCATTTATAATATTTCACTTATTCAATTCGTAAATTCGTAAGTACACATACGTACGATCGATCTATCTCGTGCGGCGCCCGCCACACTTTATTAACGAATCATCACCGACAGCTTTTTCCTGCTTTTTAAACAGATCTGGCCCGACATTTTTTACAATAATTGCTTGGCTTCACAATCAACAACAATTGGCTTCTTTATAAAAGTCCTAAATTTCTTTTCCATCTTTGCATGCGTTCGTTAAAATAAAAATTAAAAAAAAAATGGATAAATAAAAAATAAAACAATAATGAAGAAAAAAATTATAATAAACCATAATGAATGATAAAAAAAATTTAGAAAAAAATTAAATTAAAATAAAATAAAGAACAATTTGCGTTATCTTCTTTTTTTCATCGTTTTCTTGGATCGGCAGATATACGAAGGCGACTGCCGCTCGCTGGACTAGAGATTTCACTACTGCATTTATTGCGTGGGTCCCCCCCCTCTCCCCCCCGTACATTCAACCAATTCCCAACGCACAAGATATAGCTTTCAGAGCTCAACAACACTTTTAATCCTCCGGCGTCGAATATTAATTCTTTTTTCGTTATTCATTCGTTAAACGTTTAGCTTTGCGTTTGTCAGTGGAAAAATTTTTAAAAAAATTTAATCAATTAGTTTGGTTCATTTTGAAATACGTCGTTCATTTTCTTTTCATTTTCCTTTATTGTTTTTCGTGAGTGCTTGGAATTATCGTTCCTCCGACTCGCATATTAAGGCACGGCCTTCCTCCTCGCAGGAAAAAGCCTCGCGGCACTACTTAAGAAAAATAAAACCGCTCAGTAGGATAAAAGTGCGAATCGCTTCGGTACTTCTCTCATCGATTTTCTCAAACTTATTGTTTTGGTTGGATCTCGGCTCGCCACCTCGATAAGCGACAACAAATATTCATGTGCACGCTCGTGTGCTCTCTCGGACATAAAAATATTCGACGACCAAGCTCCAATAATAAACTTCTCAAAACCTCCCATTTGCAATGCCATTTTCTCCCTTTGACGCCTCGAAGCCGCCAAGACTCGTAATGCAGAATCTCTTTGGTTGATGCAAACTACGCGTGCGTATACGTTGATATACGTATATGACATAATTCTTCGCTAATGATTCGCAGCGTACGAGAAAGAAAACGGGACAACGACGTCTCCTTTCATTACGTGCCGCTTTTCTAAATTGCAAGTTTGCCTTACAAGTAGGTCCAAAATGCCGAGGAGGATCATATCCCCCTTCAAAAAACTGGCACACGCGCAATAGTTACAATAATCAATGATATCAATTCGTTCGTTCATTCGCGCGCGCGCACGTATGCGTGTATGTATTGATAAGGACCACGCGTATACGTATATGTACATGGGTGACACAATATAATATAATGTATACTAAAAGACTGTGATTGCGCCGGTTAATACCAAGTCAACGAAGCTACAATGTTTGTGCATACGTGAATGCGCGGATGATGGGTAGGTGGGTGTGTGGCTTGGATGGTTTGCACGTGCGTATACGTAACGTAGAGATAAAAGATGGAATAAAGACGCTCCGTAGAGAGGGGTCGGAGGAGGCTCGGGTGGGAGGCCCGAGTCTCCGGATGCATCCGGATGTCGATCCTCGTAGCCCTTTATTTCAGCGCAGCTTTGGCACGGGTACGCGGCCGCAGGCAGCGACTCTGCCGCTCCTCGCTTCAGGATCTGTAGGTGCGTATGACGTCGCGTATGGCGGCCCGACAGAGGGGGCAGTGACCGCCGCCCTTACCGCGCCACTGCTGCTGGGCGCACGTGTAGCACATGCACATGTGTCCGCAGGTGTAGAGGACGCAGTCGATGTTCCTTTCGTAACAGATGGAGCACTCGGAGGGCTGACCGGGGGTCGGGGGTTGGAGGCCCTCCCGCCACATTAGTCGCGAGAGGGGCTGGCCACCACCGGGCTTCGTGCTCTGGCAGTTCACGGGCTCGACATACGTTGAGGAGCTCGTGCTCGCCATCGTCCCTGTGCTTGGGGGCGGAGGCGTCGTCGATGACTGGCGTGGAGTGGCGGCGCGACGGTTCGCGGGCGCGTACTGTGGCTGAGTCGTTGTCGGGTGTGGTGGCGCTGGGTGAGAGCCTTGGGGCGGAAGGTTGACGACGAGGACGGTGCCGCCGCCGACCGCGGGTTTGAATTGCACCAGCTCGGGAAAACGCGAGAAGTCAGCGACGGTCCCTGGAACCGCGGTCCGGGCCGTGGTTACGGCCGGGGTCGTCGTTTGTGGTGTTTGTGGTTGTTGCTGCTGAAGCTGAAGCTGGGGCTGCTGGTTTTGTTGCTGTTGGGGCTGGGGCTGTTGGAGCTGTTGCTGTTGTTGCGGCTGCTGCTGGGTTTGTTGCTGCTGAGGCTGTCGTTGCTGGGAGAGGGAGCTGAAATCGCGGCCCGTGAACATGCGCACTCGTTCGGTGCTCCCGTAGACGTCAACGAAGGCCCAGAGCATGAGACTTTGATCGACGTGCATGACGACATTGGGTGGGCCGCCGTTCTTGCTCATCTGTACCTCACCGTAGTGCGTAACCGTGAAGGCGATCTCGTCGCCCGGCTGGGGACTCGAGGCCACGTCCTTGGAGACGACCCAGTACTCGGGCCGGTCGAGCAGAAGATCGCTGTCATCGGGTAGGTCCTCGACGGTGAGATGCATGGGATTGCAGGAGGTGAGGCCGAGGGCGAGGGCGCCCACGTACATCGGCTCCGTCGACAGGATTTGGACGACGAGGCGTTCGCCGAGAACGAGGGGTCGATTCGTGAAGGCGTAGCCATGGCAGAACTCCGTGTCGGTGCGCGTCGCCACGCATTGCTGATGGCTGAAGCGGATGTTGCGTCCGCGGGTCCTAGGAAAAAATTGTTTCGCGTTTAGTTACAGATGGAATGATTTAATGGTTACATTGACGTGGCAATCAGAGATCGTGAACTTACGGGTGGAAGGGGAGGGGCGTGAAGAGTGCGCCGAGAGGTTGATACTTGAGACAGGGAAGATCGGTGTCGTGATCACAGTGTATGCTGATATTCTGCAATGAGTTCTGCAGGGAGTTCTGCAGCGTGGATACGATGATCCTCTCGATGTCCCTGCTGGCGTTGCTCACGTCGTCCATGGTTGAGTGCCTGCTGTGCTGGGCATTGTTGTCGTTGCTTCGTTCGGCGCTGCGGCGCACGTTGTTGAAGCGCTGCCTGTTGGGATCGACGAATTCGATAGCCGTGCTGTTGCCGTAGACGTCGATCACCGCCCAGAGCGGGTTGCGCGTCTCCACGCCGTTGAAGAAGACGCCCTTCTCTTCGCCATTCACACCGAAGTGTACGTCGCCGGCTGATGTGACGTAGTAGAAGAGGACCGTGTTGCGGCCGGCGAAACGCTCGGCGAGGGCCTTGGCCCAGTAGCCGGGCTTGTTGGTAAGGTCTGGGCAAGCATAGCGCGGTAGTCCGTTGCGCACGTTAACGGGGTCGTTGCTCGTAAAGCCAAACCTTACGACGCCGCTCCAGTTGTCCGAGATTTCGAGGAACTTGATGCATACCTAAGCAACCGCGACAACAGAGAAAGAAATACAGATATAGACATTGAGAGAGATATCTGAGCGTGCGTGCGTGTTTGATGAGTGGGCGGGAGAGGGGCAAGGGAGTGGGGGAGAGAAGGAGGTAACGAGCGAATAGATAAAGAAACAAAGGAAGAGCCAAGTTCTTTTTGGAAACGTCGCTCTACTACCGGACTCCGCCACACAAAGAATCGTTCGTGGGCGAGCGGGATTTGTTAATTGGGAGGGATAGGGAGGAAGAGGGTTGTAGTCTCGTAATTTATTTAAACGCGCGGCCTCTTATACGGCTAAAGTTTCAAGAAAGCTTCAGCGCGTTCTTTGCATCATGCAACGATTACACCTCGATTTTTCGATTTGTAATTGTACTATTCTCACTATAATCGTCGAATCTAATTGAAAACACACGTCTTTCACTACGACGGGGACATGATGCCAGGAGATCCGCGTTTCTCTTTCGGCGGATCTTTTGGTGGTCTGCTCCGTGCAAGAGGATGAAAGCGGCACAAGCGAGGAACGAGGAACCTGATGGGATAGCGGTGATTGATGGGGGGGGGGGGTGAAGACACCGTAATGGAAATTCCGTCGCCCACGCGGCACTCGTGACTTTAACCCAGAATAAGAGAAAAAAGGTGTACTTTCACACGCATAATTGACGAGCTCAAGGTAGCGAGGGGAATCCTTAATAGTCATCATTCTCTCTCGTAATCGGCTCAAATGGACTCGCAGGCGAATTTTTTTCCTCAAACCGGCCGTTCAAAGATAGTCGCCCGCCATTCCAAACACGGTCGCACCAAATTAATTAATATTCCTTCGTATCAGCGGCTGGATGGGATTGTCCGTTTCGTCGACCCGTAAGTGATGCCCATGTTTGCTTATTGTCTTCGACGTCTTCATCATCGTTTTCGACGATGTCGCTTAATTTAATGTGCGGACGACTACGGGCCATATCATTGGGCACCTCGCGCCTCCTACGAATTGATGCGAAAACGAGGAACAATCGCGCGAGCGAGCGCGCGTTTACAGCTTGGGCGGTAAAATGACTAGTTCGCGAAATCGACCGTCCGTGGAGAAAGATAATGGACAACGACAACAATTGACATAGCGAGTGATGGTCGGTCGTGGCCTCGAACGGAATTTGATAGATGTAGGCTCACCTTTTCGCCGACTCGGACTGGTCGGGCGCTGAAGGTTACGCCCTTGCAAAAGCTCTCGTGCCGTCTGGCGGTGGTGTTGCCGTTGCATAACCGTATGTTGTCGCCGTGTACCTGGTGGAAGGTGAGGGGCGGCAGATTATTCGTGCCAGCGTTCGTTGATCTGGGCGCTGTAACGTAAAGATAATATGGTAAGAGTCAGTGGATCGCCTGTCGTGGGAAATCGCTCATCTATGGTCTATAAACAGCGGGGGGGGTTAGGGGGGGGGGGTGTTATATATATATCTATATACGAGGTAGGAGTTCTTTTATCTTGAGTTTCCTCGCTGGTTACGAGGTCGAGGCGGAGGAAATTACACGCTTCCGCGGGCGAAAATATCGGCGAAGCGAATCCTGCCCGACCTCGTGGCGATTCTAGCGTGGCGCAGTCTCGTTTTAATTGTAATAGCTACTCCGCTCCACGGCGCTTTTCAGCCAAGAGTTTTTCCAACCGCAGTAGAGAGAGAGAGAGAGAGAGAGAGAGAGAGAGAGAGCTGGTCTGTTATTGCGGTAATTCGAAAATCGCTGGAGAGCCGCGGGTACCTTCGATCCCTATAGTTTCACTATCGCGTGATGCTCGCAAAAAATATGGATACTCCACGATAGGTGCCGAGGGTGGGAGGATGGGAGGGACGAATGAATTCCAAAAGGTTCTTGTCCTGCTTCGGCTTCTTTTTCTTCTTCTTCTCTTGTTCTGATCGGTAGCATTCAGGGAGCATTCTCGCGAGCCTTTTCAAACAGGAATCGATGGCTCGAAACGTATCGCGGGCCCATCATGCGGGCCGCGCAACAAAAGCACGTACTTTTGCACCCGGACATGGCAACCAAAATTCTCCCCGCAATTACAATCGATTCCGTCGTATGAAAAATAAGTGTAGTCCCTTTGATGTGCTGCGCTGATAAACACTAAAGAGTGGGCGCGTTTATCTGAATTAGTCATGCGCTATATTTGCTAAGCGTTTCCTTGCCTTCGCACAGTTTACGCTTGTATATGTATATGCACGCGCGCGTTATTCCCTCGGTGTCGCGACACGGTCCCGTAAATCACGAGCTCGCGAATCGTCGACGGCAATGCCAAGCGCTCGGTTTTTATAACTGGGTTAGAAGAATATTCATTCTTCGCTCGCTCGTTCGTTCGCTCCGAGCGATTTCTACCGCTTCTGACCGATACGCAATCGCCGTAAGCGAAGACCTTCGTCACTCCACTGCTTTATGTATTCTTTATCTTTCTTGCGCGGCGGCAGGAAGCGCGCCCGTACAGGAAGTTCGCGCTGCATGCATACGAAGGAGGAAACCACAGAGTTGTAACAGGAGTGGCGTCGGGCCGTGCCGAGTTTCCTCCCGACGTCACGAATTTTAAGCAATCGGAGAGTATAAAAACCCTGAGCCAAGATTGCGAAACCGTCTCACGACAATGACAGAGAGACGCGCATACATTCCGGCCAATTTGCTCTCCACAAGTCCCAAATGCAGTATACGCTCTTGATAAAAATCGCGTGTATCGCAGCCGCCGCCACTCCTTCTCTTCTTCCCATCCATCCCCTTCTTGCACCGACCCGTGCGACCGCGACTATCGCTCCTACCACCTCCCTTTTGTTAACCGATTGTAAATAACCAATTAGCCGAGTGTATTGACAATCTCGGAAAATGTCGAGATTGGGAACCGGTTTTTCCCTTCAGTTTTCTTTCTCCCTGCACCGCTACAACAATAAATATTCTTGTTAAGCTCGACGTGGTCTATCGTTGCTACATCGGCTTTTTTCCTCATCAGCGCGAGCTCCGTCGCGTAGAACATTGTAATATCGTTATTTTACGAGTCGATCAGAGTTGTTACACACCTTCTCGAAACGCCCGAGTGGGACGAAAAAAGGCATTTACTCCCAGGAGTAACAAGTGTAAAGAAGAAGAAAACAAGGAAAAAAATCCGAGAGCGCCTTCTCTCCTTTTCTCGCCTTCGACTTTCACTCTCCGCGTTTCCTTTTCTCTGTGGCTCTCGATCTTCGTCCCGTGACGATCAACATCTTTTTCATAATATTAAGAAAAACTTGGTCCCATCGGGCCCACCAACGCTCGCGCGCCACTTATCTCGCTCGTCGAGCGAAGCGAGTGAGTTTCTTGGCTGTTTCGGATCGACAAATTAAGCGCATTTCCCACCTAAATCTGTTAGAGACTTGGCTGTCCTTTCTTTAGAGAGCGATCACGATGAGAGGTGGTGTCTGGTGTCATGCGCCGATACCAGCAAAGATAATGCCGGGGGCGAAGACTCCGGGGCACCGATCGCTCGCCCCATCATATACGCGCGTACGTACCTCTACATGCAATACCGTGGGCGTGGGAACATTCGTGACGTATCGAATCGCTTTTTCGCGCAGACTACCGCAAGACTCTGACTGTACCCCCCTCCCCCTGCATATCGTTATTTTCGTTCTAACACTATATTGCGTAATAAAGGATGACGACGACACCGCCACTGTTGTGTACGTCCACGTAAATCGCGACGCCACGCCAAGTGTCTTCGACTCTTGAGAATAGCCCCCGGGACACACGTGCCGTCGCACGTGCTACTGTCCCGTCCCGTCCCGTCCCTCCTTCACGTCATCCTCCTTCCCCTTCACCATTACTGCGGCCGCGTCCACTCTCCATCTGATCTCTTGACAACTTCCTCGGAGGGCACTTTACACCGCCACCATCTAATCACAGATGAAATTTCGCGCTTGCAGACAACAACTGAAGTCACAGCGCCTGATTTTCGGTTCGTTACTTAGCGACGAGAAACATTGAAGGATGCGATCAGAAGGTGAGGACGAAAGACAGAGTCCCGGCTGAGCTTCCGGTGCCATCGTTTCACACGACGGAGCACACGGGACTCGACGCCGGTGCTTCTTCTCGTTTTTTTACACGTCGCAGCCACGGCGATTTCAAAATAATAAAGTCATCCTCCGAGCAGTCATGAACTTAGTGGCGTGCGTTATTTCTTAATTGCCCTCGTAAAATTACGCTAATCCTCCCCGTACAGCTCGTTTGGGAGCTTTGATAATATAAAAGTGCGTGAACGCATTCACGCACGCGTTATCTGCCCTCTGCTCTCCACGACGAAGTTTACCGTTACTTCCTAGCCGCTATTAGGTAGCACGTGTTATTGTAACACACGCCTCTCCGCTACCCCCTCTGCCTCTTACTAGCCCACCGGATCTCTCTCTCTCTCTCTTTCTCTTTACCTCACAACTCCGCGACCCATTGTACTAGGCCCATGATTTTCACCGCCGAGTCGTTTCTCAAGATTCAACGCGTTCGTGCTTTCTTCTTAACGACACCGTTATTATCGTAGCCGATCTTATCAGTAGCGCTCGTGCCCCAATTTCGCAAATCGCCCTAATTAGCGAGGCAAATTTAGAGGCCAAAAGATAGCGGTGGTAGGTGGTGATAGCCCGTCTGTGGCGACTCGAGAATTGAAAAAGGAGAAATCGGTAATAAAGTTGTGCTAAGGAGTGTCGGTGGCCACTGACAGTGGCTCCGTGGTAGGGGGACTCTCTTTGTTCGGGTGGCACTTGCGGAGAGGATCGATTTGTCTCGAGCGCGTCTTACTACCGTCGAGACCCACCTGCCCCCCACTACCGCGTACGCGGGGCAGTGAGCGGCCGCCGAACGAAATTACGGCGAATCTAAGCCCGTGGGAAACCCGTGGCACAGATTTCTTGCGGGCGGACGGGCGGGCAGTGGGCTTCTCTTTCTCCATCTCGTCGTAGTAACGAACAAAGTCGTGGGCTCGAAGCAGGGAAAACGGCGGTGGAAAGGAATCGGAAAACGCGTGATTAATGGTGACTAAGGCATGACGAGTCTTCTAGAAAATAGTAGGAAAACGTAACGGGGACGCGTACCTTTTTCCCTCCCCGTGCTGCTATAGCTGACGCCACCGCGCCCGTGAAAAGTAACTTGGGTCAGGTTAGGTCGTAGTTGGGTCTAATGGTGCTAACGGCCAATCGCGTCAATCGAGAGCGATATCTTTTGATATCGATGCTATGCGTAGCTCGATGGAGAAACAGCCGGAGGAGCAGGATCAACAGCAGGGCAAGCAGGTGGCGGAGGTGGAAGAAGAGCAAGAGGAGGTGCTGGTGAAGGAATAGCAGGAGGAGGTGGTACGTTCCCACGAACGTACAGCCCCATAATAACGCGGCCAGGGCCTCACCTAGGACGTTTATCCTTTCGCGTGCATAACTACGAAAATGCTTGACGTGGAATGTCTACGGAAAATCGTTGCCACTCCCTTGGGGAAAAACGCGAGGATGGGATACCAACGGAGCGTTAATTAGAAACAAAGTCAAAGAAATCAAGTGTGTCCCAGATGCAAGCGAATGAAATTGTCACATATAGAACGCGTACTTGTACATAGTTCTTTGTTTCCAAGCACACCTTCCCCCCCCCCCCCCCCCCCACTAAACGATGCGACCTATAGAACTACGTGAGTTACGTAATGAAACGCGTGGGCAGGTAAACACCGAGGGAGAAGAAACTCGAGGCGCCCAGGGGGAAGAAGAAAAACAGATGCCGCATCATTGGAGCCAATGCAAGTTTACGTGTGCGTGTACGTGTATGCACGCTCGCCCACACCAACGTACATCAATTTATGAATCGAGCGATCGTACGACACTCGACATATAGAGGAGGGCTTGCACGCATTGGCATTCTTTTTTTTTCATTTTATTCTAATTGTTTTGGATGATATTCTTATTATTCATATTATTATTGTTGTTGTTTTTGTTTGTTTTTTTAATAAGCAAGAATAATAGCCATCTCCTTTTGCTGTCTCTTCCAATGCGCATCATGGAAACGATGCGTCAACGAAACGCGTCTAACGGGGGTGGGAGGACTCGAAGAACGACGACGCTTCAGCCCCAAACCTAAAGTTTTAGGGAAGGGATGTGCGTCTTGTTTGTTCGTAGAATTTCGTGTGTTAGGCCGAAAGCGTTTCCAAGCCCGTAACGCTGTCCCCCCTCTCTCTCTCTCTCTCTCTCTCTCTCTCTTTCACCTCTTGTCGAAAGATTAAAGATGCGCAGTCTCTATGAAAAGGGTTAGTTGAGATAACGATGAGTCACGAACGCTGTCGGTCATCGAGAGGCAGGCTCTAAAGTCAAATATAAATGAAAGAAAAATAAGGAAAATGTAAATCGTTAAATAAGACGGGCGAACGGGCATACAGTGCAGTTAAGTAAGATTGATAGAAGCGGCGCTCGAGAAAGTATGTATACGGACGCGTTTTACTACGCATATCTGTCAGGATAGATTGCCACTCATCGATAAGGCTCGGCTGATCGATAGTGCTCGGGATAGTGAAAGTGTGTCGTCGGAAGGAGGCAAATGCCGATCCGTAGGCATAAAATGACATAAAGACGCGCTCGATATTGTCGTTGCCGTCGTCAGAGGGGCCGTCGACGCCACCGCCACTGCCAACCGGACCAACGACACTAAACGAATGAGGGAGTCGAGGAGGATGATTGCACGGACTCACCGCTGGCGTTGCCGGACAGCCTCAACCTGGCGACCCTCGTGGCCCTGCGCACGGTGAGGGGCCTCCTGGGCCTCTGGCAATAGATTGACGACATGACGGAGGTAACGGATAAGATGACGCGCAAACTGCGACGTCGACGACAAGACTGCCGAGGCGCAGCTGCGCACGGGGCCCAACTATAAACACAAAGGCGCGGCGCTGCCGGACCCCCTTTCCGACCCCTCCCCAACTGCGGATGCGCGCAGGCGCCCAGCGGACGACGCGCAAACACAGACGTACGCATGCGCCACGGGACTCCGGACCCATCCTGCCGCGCTTAGCATCTCGATCGCTTCAATTTTTACTATTACGTGCCATTCGTAAATTGGAGCTCGCCAGGGACGTTGCGGTCAACGAGCCGATTTTAATGCCGATGTTGATGTTGATGCCGATACGTATTGGTAGCCCGAGTGTGTACGCGAGCGCCCGTGCGCTCGCGGGCCTTTCTCTCGGGCCCTGGAACGAGCCGCTCTCTCGCGGTGCAACGAACCTTCGCATCTCTCCCACAACAGTGCCTAGTCGAGCCGATGCTCTTCCTTCCTCGTCCTCCTGCACCACGTCCCCTACCACGTCGTAATACCCGCGTGCTCCTATCTATTAATCTCGGGCGGTCAGCGGGGCCCTCCTCCCGTTGTCCCATTGTTTTCACGCGCGATCTTGACTCTGCCTGTCTCGCATACACATTTGTTTGTTTATACCCTGTTGTGCGGGTTTCTGAATGAGAGTCGGTAAGGGCGCGATCGACCGTGCCGAGGATTTGCCGATCGGAAGGATGCCTGAAGTTGCAAAGCTGGCGCAGGTATAACAGCCACCCGAGACACCCGCAGCTGCCGAGGGGGATGGAGACGAGTTCTCTGTGCTCGGGCATATTCATTTACGCGTGTGCGTGCGCGCGAGAGAGGGCGAACGACTAACCAGCAGTTCGGGGGCGCAACAGTCGCACCACCTGGCCACTCCACTCCAACAGTATCGGGCGCGACGCAACAAAGAGCGAAAGAGAGGAACTATTTCTATTGTTCTTTTTTTTTTTTACGTCGTATCCCCACCAACGGCAACATTGGCTTTTCGTGGGAAAGGGAGGGAGGAGAGAACGAAAGAATTCCAATGCACCCTAAGCATGGTCTTTTTGTTTCTAATGATGATGATGATGCTACTGCTGTTGCTGATATCGAGGCATTGGTGTATAGATTGCATTGGCGGTAGAGGGGCAAGGGACGGAGGGTGGGGGCAAGAGCCAGCGTGCGAAACATGAAAAGTCGAAAGCCGAGCTCGCCAACGATCGCTTTTTCATCTCGGATCATTCAATAAACCCAGTTAATGCTTATCGCGCGGCTATCGTTGAATAACGAAGCACCGATCGGGTAATCGAATTCGCGCGAGTCACGCTCGAGCGGTGCTGCCGTAACCGCCACACTTTCCCCATCGTCTCGAGGCGAAAAATCGTCGCATTTCCCACGGCAGTCATCGTCGGCAGTCGAACCTTACATTCATTCGCGGATCATCTCACGCGACATTAGCCACCCTCGCTGTACATTAATGACGGTTGACAACGCGACCCAAGTGAAACGAGTCATGTTTAACGAAAGAACACGGAGGTTGGATAAACGAAAGCGCCTAGTATATGTCTGTGCGCGCCTTGCCCGAAATACGGTAGGAGTTATATTTGTACGTTAGGGACACCTTCTCGTCGACCGCCTTCTAAAAACGACGTCGAGGGGAGCGGACGAGGAGGAGAAGCGTCTAGAGTGTGAGTTTCGCTTTAGACATGCGGATACACTCGGGAGGGCCGGGAAAAGCTATATGTCCCGCGTTCTCGCAGTCGACAGCGGTATAATTCGCATGGGCAGTCCGAAATCGATCGCCACGGGGCGTCGCATCCCCGTGGGACACCACCATGGCGGTGGAACAACGTAACACCGCGCCGATAAAGGCTGCATCGATCGACAGTGCGCACACAGAGACACAGGAGAGCAGCAGAGCCATTGGCATGGGAGGGTGGGATTCGCTGATGCTGATACCGCCGTTGCCGTCGCCGCTTCCACACTACGTTCACAAAATCGATGTGTAGGTGCGCGCGCGCGGCTTCGAAATTTTCATATATATCTGAGAACGAATTGGAACGGTCAGAGCTCGACGAGCCCTTGAGCGTAAGGTGGCGCAGTCGTGGGGTAGATCGCGTTAGGTTCCGTAGCGTCGGGGAGAAACGAACGGAGGACGCGCGAGATAAGTCGACGATAGGACGCGGCGAGAGGTTAGATGCGAAAGGATTACCCTGGGTCCGCGGTCCACATTCATCTTTCACAGTCCTGATGCGCATGCGAGAAGGAGCCTCCGGATCGTGGGAAGAGGGCTGCCGTAGTTACGACGCAGATGTCGAGGAGGGGCTGAAGGAGCCCTACTCGCGTTCCCGCGTCGGAATTCTCATGGACGATCGAAAATCGCTACGGGAGGGGTATCGGATGGAAGGACCACGAGGGAGCGTGAGAGTGTGGGGCGACGAGGGCAGGGGAGGGTTGCACGCACGAAATTAGATCGGGAAGACGGGAAAAAGGCGCTTGTTGAAAATAATATGCGAGCGACTGCGCCAACTGCCGAGCGGTGAGCCTTCGGACCATTGACAAATTGACTTAATTTTTCGCTCATTGTTAAGCAGCTGCCGACGATTAAACAAAGTTTTGATAAAGTTTCGATTTTACCACGGCCGTGTCCAAAGTCCCGTGCAGGTGCTGTTGTAGAGAAGCGAGAGAGCGACATTTGCGCCTTGTTTACTCTTTGCTGATTTTTGCAAATAATTCATCGACGCATCGTAATATATGACATTGTAAGGCCGGCTACTGCCGCCCGATATTATGATTAAGACCGCCGAGCGACAAAAAGAAGTGCACAGGATTAAGAGAGCGGCGACGGGGTCAAGATGCTGCTCGCGGTTTACCGGTGGTGGCCCGGGGGTGGGGGACTCGAGGAAAGCGAACCTCTCGCCACAGTTGCAGCCTGGAGTAGTACGCGCACGCGAGCGAAGCTGAAACTTTTCCAGTTTATTGCCTGAGGTCAACGGTTCCCTCAGCGGTTCTCAAGCGGCCCTTCTCCATCATCATCATCATCATCCTCGACCGTTGGAGGTACGTGCGGGCTGTGTTCCAAGCGTCGTCAAGAGCCGGAGCCCAAGACTACCTTTTGGGCTTTGGTGGCCCAGACCCTAGACGCGTCTTCGAGACAGCGTTTCGATTTGACGGAGGCGGAGGGGTCGGTGACTGAGAGATTTGCTGTGCCTGTGTGTAGATGCGACATTTGTTCCATCGAGTTCTCGGGCGACTCCCCGCGGACGATGTTGTCGGGGGCGTTGCGAATTCCCTCGTGCTCTAGCGCAGATGTGAGATCGACCACATTTGTTAAGGGAGATCCATCCCTGAAGTGGATATCGTGGGCCGATCGATCGAGCGCTTTATGCTTTTCGTTCTTGTTCGTTAATTGCCCGCGGCGGGAGTTGGGATTCCGGTAAAAGAAAAATCATTTCCCCGCTTAAGTTCTTTATTTCAGGAATGATGGCAAATGAGTCGTTGCTGGATGTCGCGAGATGTGCGTTTGAAAGGTCGGAGGTAAATTTACGCAGCTATTGACTACCTTTTACGAGCCGGACCCCAAAATTAATGGACTTGACACTGGATTTCGTAGACTCGAAGCTTAGGCGAACGGATTGCGCGCGTGTGCGTGTGCATGTGCCTCCTCTGTGTGACATTATTGTATTATCTTATATAAATGAGGAAGTACGTTGCGTCTCGAATCGCGCTTTCTTTTGCTTTCAAGTATAAGATATTTGTCAGTCAATTATTTAATCATAAATTCTCATTATTCCATTGCAGTTTAAAGACCCGGCAACCTCGGGTATTAACGGTCTGCCGCTTTGTAATTGGTTTAATTAACGATGTGTTTGCCGATTGTACATCAATGGCAAACCCAGATGTCCAGAGAAAAATTGAAGCTTTCAGTTTTTGTATGCAATTTGGCCTGTACAAACCGTCGATTTGTGCATTATCAAATCAATTTTACGTCGCTAAACGAATACATTAGAAGAGATTGAAAAGTAATACGATGGCATGTTATTCAAATGGTTCCCAAGATATTCCGTAACTTTCAAATTGCCTTGCAATGATAAAACAAATAAGGTGGGAAAAAAGCATCTACGCTATAAAAGTAAAAACCTTCTTCAAGTAAAAAATTCGTAGTACTGTACATCGACTCGAGTCATTACATGAAAGTAGATTCCCTTGCATACAAAAAAATGACGTAACATGACGATGAAATGCACATAGTAATAAAAATAACGAGGCCAATTTTAAGTAAATAAGTAAAATTTTAAGTAAATAAGAATCTGCTCAATAATGTAATGACTTTAGGAGATATTTGACCATAAAAATGTATTATTTGCACGATATTTTAATAAAATCTCAAAGTTAATTTCTAACTTCTTACAAGAAATGAAAATGATAACAATATCTTTTTTATAATTAATCCTATGATTGATCTATTATGATTTGCATACCATTAGAGTTTATTTATAAATTCTTTCAGTAATAGCAATAAACAAAGTTTAAAAGCATAGGTTTAATAAATATAATCGATTGATAATGAAATTAAATTAATTATTGCTCAATGACATTTTGTCTTTGACGCTAAAATTTATAAAAGAAAAATATTTTTGGCCTTATTCGACGCACATGCTAAATTAATATTTTCTTTCATTTTTCTTGTATATAAATTAATAATCAATTAAAATATCAAATTTGTATACTTTTCTGGATTTTAACGAAAACTATTAAAAGTAGAATTATTGATTCCTAATCATAGTTTCTCTCGATAAATTTAATTTATAAAAGTAATAATTTAATAAACATGTTCAATTCAAAATGGATTAAATTAATTGAAAATCTCATAAATTCGTAGGAATTATCGTAAAACTGTTAATACCGAGCTCACGGACAAATTGTACATTCCTTTAATTTTGATAAATTGATGATCTTCGTGACGAGGAAGTGGCAATGAAAATCATAAAACGAGCATTAAATATTTACTGAAATTATACGAACGATAGATGCTCGGTAAGAACGTATAAAAACAAGCGCCGATAGCATCTTCAATAAATATTGAGTACACTTGAGTCCCAAGTGTATCATTATGCACATAATCATTAATAAAAAAAAGTATTTAGATACATATCACATGACCGATTGTAAATTATTAACTACTAATGTTCAATGAATCAGTGTTAATCAGAAATTAATAGTCTCGATAGACAATTTTGAATAATTATAATAAAATGCAAATATTCAAATGAATGGACAGCAGATATTATAGAAATTTTATTGTATTTTCTTGAACAATTATCTATTTGAATATTAAAAAAAAAATAATAAAGTTCCTAAAAATTCAAATATGTAATGGCGAATTTGTCGTAATTCTCTGATTCAAATTATTCCCAAATCATTTGGACAAACAATGTCAGAGTGCGGATAAATTCTCGGGCTTGAGTTATTAAAAATTATACCTAGCCATTCAACAAAATACATGGATTACAATTACGTGCAATGTAATATGTTGCATTCGTCCTTCGAATTAAGGATCTTCTACCTCGTCGTTGTTTCATTCTTCTAATTTCACACAACGTACGTTATTTTATGTAATATTTTGGTTGAATTATTGAATCACTCAGACCCATTTTCTAATAATAATTCTATCGCAGTATGACGAATAGCGCAGGGTGCCCCATAAAATTTCAAGACTACCGGGATTACGGGGCGTGAGACGCTAGGGGAGGAGGAAGAAGGGTGGGCACGTCCGATTTCCTCGAGCGTTTTTTTGCTTCCGTTAGGGAGGAAGTCAGTCAGCGGAAATGGGGAAGAAAAAAGAAAGAGGGGAACAGTTGTGTTTGGCGGAGGCGGTGGTGGCGGCGACCATGATGACGAGGACGGCATTGTAGACGAAGACGAGGAAAAAAAAACCCAGAAGAATATAGATATCTGATTTTGTTCTGTCGAAAGTGAATGCTTCAGAAGAACGAGATGGAGAATCGTTGTGAGCAAGCAAGCGCTCCAAAGAGAGAGAGAGGGAAAGCGACATATTATATATGCGTGCGTGCGTACGCGAAAGAATGAGTGAATGAGGGAGTGGGGGGTGGAACTGGGGGCGGTGGGTTGATGGAGGAGGGGAAGATAAGGAGATAGAGAGTGAGTAGGATATGGAAGAAAAATCGACGTACCTAGACCTATCTTCTTCTTGAGCTTCTTCAGCACCTTCATCTTGCTCTTGATGGGGGTAAGTATGTTGCTGTCGGTGGGCACATTATAACGATGCTGGGGCGAGTCTACGTCCTCGTGCGGATGGTGGCTTTGTTGCTTGTGCTTGCAGTACCGATGATGTTGATGCGGTTGAGGTTGCGGTTGAGGTTGCGGTTGCTGGTGATGATGATGATGGTGATGGTGATGCTGATGAGCGGGATTTGGCGCCAGGGCCGCAGCGGCCGCATGGGTACAGCAATGGGAAGGCTGGTGCACGAGTTTGCTCGAACCAGGCTGGTGACGTATGGCGCACTCCGTCGAGGACACTCCCATCGCGTCTGTGCTACTCTTCAAGGCGCTCTTCTTGCGTCCCTGGCTGCGAATCCGCGGCGCCAGGCACATGAGACGATGATTTCCTCCTCGACTCTACCCCCCTCCAAGATCCTTCTTTCAACGCTCGTGAAGGTGCTCCGTTTATTTATCTCTCTCTCTCGCTATCTATTTCGTTATCTGTCTATCTATCCTTGTCTTTCACGCTCTTTCTCTATCTGTACTAAAGGCGGCGAGCTGTATTAAGAAGAGCCACGGCTCATGACACGGCACGAAACGATCGCAAGGACGAGTCAATAACTCAACTCAACTTAACTTAACTAAACACACAAGTAGACTCAAGCATCCGCGTCGCGAGAGCGTCCAGGTTCGACTGAGGCTTCCACCGCCGGGCCGTCGATTGTGTATGGGCTCGAGCGCGCGCGCCGCTGACCAATCCCCGATCTCCTGGATGCGGGGGCAATCTTCGCCTCATCACTCTCTCTCTCTCTCTTTCTCTCTCCTACCGTCGCCCCCTTCCCGGCCCCGTGCCGCCCCACCACTCAGCCACTCGCTGTCGCCTCACATCCCCGTCCCAAAGCTGTTTCACTCCCCCCGCCAGCCGTCGTCCACGGTTTTACCCCCTCCCCCCACCCAAATGGCCCACGTGCCGCGCGAGCCAGCTGACGAATCGTTGGAGGCCCGGCGGTGGGGGGAGCAAGGCGCGCGACCGCCGGGTACATCAAAGCTCTCTGATCCTCCCCGGTCCCTTCCCCCTTACGGCGGCGTGCTCACTCCCGGGATAGGGAGGGCGGCTATGTGCAGGGGCACCTGGCGAACAGCTGCCCTTGTACCTGGACGCGTTGCTGTTAGCTGCGCACCGGGCCTAGCCCTCTCTCCCTCTATACCCTTCTCACTCTCTCACTCTTTCTCTCACCCTCTCTCACTCTTTCTCTCTCTCTATCTATCTATCTTTATTTCGCCTCTCTCTCTTATGTTGTCGCTCGGCGAGATGTATATGAGCGGCGCGGGGCCGGGTTTACCCACGGAGGGGGAGAGTCGGCGTACTCGCGCGCTTTTGCTCCCTCCCGGGGTGGTTGCTACGGGGATTTCTGCTCGCGCGCTGCTTTCAAGCAGAATCAGACTGGTCGGCGGGATTCCTAGGGTCGAAAGCCGACAATTTAATTTGCCTGGAGCCTGCCAATACAGTCGAGCTTTGTTCGTAACTTTTAATCATAGTCAAAGCTACTATTTGGCAGTCGGTCGATATCACGATTTGTCCACTTCCTTTTATTTACATACTTCTCCGCTCCTGCTCCTCCTCCTACACCTCTTCCTTCTCTCTCTTCGCGGCCGCTCTCGCCACCATAATCGACACGGTTTTAAAACTTGTAGCCCGGCTGGATTATTTTTTAGATTAAACAATATATAACAAACCATGATGTATTAGTTTACTAGTAGGAACGAGACTTTGCCATCATTCGTCTTTTATTACAGCGTGACGTCATCATTTTTTAAGACCTTTGATAGATATCGATACTTTTAAATCACGTAAGTTATCGTAAATTTTTGCTTTAGCATTTCACTAAGGTAAATAGTCTAAATCAACGTCTTATTTTTTAGAACAATAACAAATTAATATTTAATTAATAGCAATGACAAGATAATGTAAATAGTGAGGAATGGTATTCCTTTGCATTACAATTAAGAACCTACATTTATTCAATAATGCAGGTTTTTATATTGTCAATAAATTAATAAAAAAATTGTCATCGAGACTACTAAAAAAATGTTATACTAAAATTTGTTTTTTAAGCAAACTTACGTCTCTTAAATTAAAGACTTACGATATATAAGACATGTATGCCGTTAATATTTATACAATTAAATTCATAACAACAATAACGACAACCTCAAGTATAGCGACAATGACAATGACAAGGACCACAACAACGACAACAACGACAACGGCAATGCTAACAATAATGATAATGCCGTTATAAAAGCAAAATGAAGAATTTCACGAAAGCAAGTCGTAAACTGCACAATCAGTTAATTTTTTTCAAACGCTTTAAAAATATATGTTCCAAGAATTACAAACAGATGAAATCTTTAAACAATCCAATGCTCCATATGTTAGCACGTTTAATTAAGTCAAAGGAAAAAATTACATGACTGTTGAGTTCGTTTCATCGTTGTACGTTAGATTTAATTAGAATAAGATTCAGTCTTCTATGAATTGACGAAGCAAACTTGGCAAACGTTGATTACGAAATTTCTAAAAATTTAAAAATATTCAGAAACACGAAAGGACACTCGAGGGCAATTGATATATATATATATGTTGGATATTGAATATCTTATTGAAAATTGAGGAGTACAAAATATATAATATTATAATATATCAATATTCACAATAACGCACGCGATATGCAAGGAATTATTATAATTGATAAAATAATTGATGATTGTCCGAATGAATAAACGTACAGCCTAGAAACTATAATATTCTCAAAATTCATATTTTCATACTCTGTCGTTTAGAGCTGAAAACCAGTGGCAAACCCGTCCTTACGACATTCATCCCTTCCTCGTTGCATAAACTTAAATTAACGAAGTCGTAAGAAGGAAGGGACATTCAGTTGCCCTTTCACTCGAAATGGAGTGACTTTCCACTCCAATGAGTGAGCTCGGATCCTCTAGTCCATCAAGAGACTGGTTAAGTCAGTCATGGGGATCTCATGTTTCCATGGGAGTGTGCCTACTAGGGACCTCTCATGGTAGATATCTAGAAGACTTTGTCCCCGGACTCTCTTCTTTCCTATTCTGAACTTCCGCAAAATTTTCGAATGTTCCGACTCAATCCAATGGCAGATTAACCATAATCAGTTACGTGATCCTGGTGGCGCAATATTATTCCTGAATTCTGTATTTTACGAGTTAGACAATAATGTCTCATTTTGCTAAATAAATAAAATGTCAACACCTTGACTTTTTTCATCTGACGCGATATCAGTTGGATTGACAAATTCAATGGTAGGGGCTGCCAAATTTAAGTACCGATGTACGTGCGCACGTACTTTTACATGCATTACGAAATAAATGGAGGCGCCCTCATGCTTGAATAATATTACTTTCGTCCGATATACCGCGAACGCAAGGCAAACCTCAAAATGTGTATTATATATTGGCCTCAAGATATACTCTTATTCCTGTGGTTTCTCGTAACTTTTTTTATATTTTATTATTGTTTGTTATAAGCTGAGCGATAAGTTGATTAACCACGTGGCTGCGTAGATACATATTAACTTTCTTATGTATTTGTACTTGTTTTAGCTAATTATTGGAACTAAACGTACAAGAATAATTTTCACCATATTTTCAACTGTTGAGTCATTCATAGTTCATTTTTCACCAAGTTTTCATCCAATCGTCATTTATATTTATTCGTTTGTTTATTTATTCTAATTTAATGAATATCAGATCATTAATATTCATTTATATTTCGCAAAAGCATTGTTTTATTACAAATATCTAATCAGTCTTATGGATTCTCTCTTCAATTCTCGTTTTAACGTTATTGTCTCCTTGGAAAGAAATTTGTTTTTTAGAAGAGCTCGAATTAGTTCGTAATAGCCAATTAATTACTCGGCTAGTTATTTGTCTCTTCTCTTCCGA